>NC_089789.1:2836568-2881568 GCF_040412425.1 Macrobrachium rosenbergii | reverse complement strand
TTCGATTTTAGATATGGAGGCATGGTTCTTTATATCAGAAAATTCTGGCTTACTCAGTTTCTGACCCGTTCTAAAACTGTATCCCACATGGCAACAATATCTCACCTGCAGTAACCTACGGCAAGATCCAGGATAGATACCAGGACATCCCGGGCACTTAAATTCATAAATAATGTTAGATCTCATGAAGGTCTGCAATTTGTCCTTGCAGCCAAAGAATACACAAATCTTGAGTGGATTGATTGGAATTAGTTGCATCTTAAGGCAGCCAAATTCCTTTTCAATTATTTGTTTGACTGAAAACTTGTAAGAAATAAATGGGATTGTGGCATATAAATTTTTCTTTAAGACATTATAAGAGGGTGTCGGATTAGAGAAGTGTTCTGACAGCAGTCTGTTAATGACTTTAAAAACCATATTTTCAGGATAGGAGTTCAGTAAGAAAAATTTTACTAAAAACAAAATCCCATTATGAAAAAGAGACCAACTCGAAGAATAACGAAGAGCCCTATAAATCAAAGTGTATACGGAATTTTGTTTAAAGTTCTTAAAGCATGACCTCTAGAAGTTGTTAGCAAGTCCAGTGTATCGTTTTTCCTATACACAGATGTAGTAAATTCACCATTGTCTCTGCTTACACTGATAACTAAAAAAGGTAAAGAGTTGTTGCTTTCTTTTTCCATGGTAACTAACTATAGGTTGTTTGTAGATTTACAGAATGGTTTTGATAAAGCAAATAAAAACATTATATTGGAAGAATTAGTTAATAAAGGAATATCAGGAAATTTGTTAAAGTGGATAAAAGACTATTTGTCTGATAGAAAAGGTAAAGTGATTTTCCAGGGGTTGAATCTGATGTTTTGATATAAGCTTAGGTACTCCTCAAGGGGTGTGTTAAGTCCTATACTATTTAATGTCTTAATGGATAGAATTGCAAGGTTTAATTTTGGAAATGATGTACAAACTATTATTTATGCTGATGATATTGTTATTCAGTGTCATTACTTTTCTACTATGCAAAATATAGTTAATCAGATTCAAGAGTTATGTATTAATTCTGGTTTAATAATTAATATTAATAAAAGTAAATATCAGTCAAGAATAGAATGTAAAACAGATTTAGTTGTGAATAATCCTAAACTGCAAAAGGTACAATCTTATAAATATTTAGGTTTTGATATTGGATTTAAATATAATTATGAACATATAAACTATGTAAAAAATTTGTGTATTAGTAGACTTAAACCTTTAAGAGTATTGGCAAATTGTGGAAAGGGAATTGGTATCCCATTGTTAAGAATGATATATTTGACAACCATACGGTCAATTATTGATTATTCTGCTCCACTTCTGGCGTTGTTTCCTAACAAAAAGATAAGGCAATTGGAACTCATTCAAAATGAGGCATTAAGGGTTGTCTTGGGTTGTCCAAAACAACTCGTATTGAAGTAATGAGAATGGAAACAAATATGCCCAGTGTGTGTGATAGAATAAAAGAAAGAACAATGATGTGTGTAATGAGAATGATTAGGAGAGGTGGAAAGTACTTTCACAATATATATTATGGAATTGATAAATCAAAAATCAATGTATATACCAAAAAGTTACTTCAAAATCTGAAGGAGTACAATTTGACTCCGTTATGTGACTTACTTGAAGAAAAAATATCTATATGTCCTTGGAGTTTAAAATGTATAAATATAGATATAGAAAATCTGGATTATAAAAAGAGAGAGTATGATACTATTGAATTAAAATATTATTTTTTAGAAAAAATTAATAAATGTAAAAAGATTAATTCTGTTCATATGTATTGTGATGGATCGGTTAGTGAACATGGAGCTGGATGTGGATTTATAAATTGTGTTTATGATGAAAATGGAAAATGTGAGTTAAAAAAAGAAAGTTTTGAAATAGAAAGAACAAATTGTAGCACTGTTTCTGAATTATGTGCAATATATGGAGGATTAAAAGCAGTTTCTGATATTAGGAAAGATATTTTTATTTTTGTAGACAGTCAAAGTGCATTAAAATCATTGAAGGCTAAAGAACCTCGTTATAAATCTGTTGTAAATAAATGTAGAAATTTGGTTTATAATATTCATTTAAATAATAATAAAGTTGAATTTATATGGATACCTTCCCATGTAAATATATATTATAATGATATTGCAGATAATTTAGCTAAACACGGGGCAGAAAAATATGAAAGTGATATTTTTGAATTAATAAGTCTTAATAATATTAAAAGTCATATAAGGTCAGTTAGAAATCAAAATGAGATATTAACTAATAAGCTATTACTGGAAAAGGGAAGTAGTTGTTTATATCATTATTTGAAAATTTCTGAAGGAACAAATGTAACTTATGGAAAACGATCTACTTTGTTTGATAGTTGGGTTATGAGACTTAGATTGGGATATAAGTATTATTGGGAATTTAATAAAGACAAAAATGTACCTTGTAAATTTTGTAAACAAGACAAAAGTCATAAGATGTATCATTACATTATGGAATGTAAAGAATTTGATGGAATCAGAAATGATTCCATTGCAGATCTGTATGAACAAATATGTTTTGTAATTAATAATAATAAAATAACTGATTTTATTAAAAAATGTAAGGGAAACCATATTGTATTTTAAAATAGAATAACTGTGTTATTGGGAAAGGGAAGATATAGGAAAACTATACTTCCCATTTGATGTAAATTATCAATAAAATTTTTGAATTTGAATTTATTGAATTTTTCCATGGTAAACATCAAAATATAAAGTTTACCATGGAAAAAGAAAGCAACAACTCTTCACTATATATCTATATATATATATATATATATATATATATATATATATATATATATATATATATATATATATATATATATATATATATATATATAAATATATATATATATATATATATCATAAATAAATAATAAATAAATAAGGTTCAGATGTGTTGCTCAAGACTTTTATTATTTCTTTCAAAGTTATCCTTCATGTCTTTCTCGAGATTCCCTCAGAGCCAACACTGCCAGTCCTGTGCCCAATCCTGGATGAATTCCAGGTCTCTGTCCTTATCACGGACGTCAAGAAAGAAGAGGTAGAGAGAGTGGAGGACATCCTTCAGGGACTCCTAGCAAAGGATGGAGTTTGCAGTAAGTCGCTCATTCCATGAGAGAGAGAGAGAGAGAGAGAGAGAGAGAGAGAGAGAGAGAGAGAGAGAGAGAGAGAGAGAGAGAGAACGGAAATGAGAACGGAAGTTAATGTTTTTTTTTTGCCAGAAAACTTGTTTCTCCGTGAATCAGATCTTACTCATTCCAAGAAAGAAGGAGATTGATTTCTTATACAGTTAACTGAAAAAGCCACCCCTTTATGCTTAAGTGAAAAAGGTTTACTTTTATTCCAGGCCCCATTAGAGTTATTCAGCAGCTGTGCAACCTCACTGATATTTATGTATAAATAAAAATATATATATATATATATATATATATATATATATATATATATATATATATATATATATATATATATATATACAATGGGAAGAGAAATTAAATCAGACAGAGAAATAACAGGAATCGTGACTGACTAAGAAACTTAATCCGGTACATTACCTTCGTCAAGGTGACAATGTCCTTGTTCGATAGGGCACCGACGCTGGAGGAGGGAATTAAGGGGGGATGCCACTACAAAAGTATACTGGTTCGAACCTCGGATTCGAGCACATTGAGGGTTTGAGAGACAGGCAAGGTAAGGACATCCGTCCTCAGGTGGAGTTCTGAGTGCTTCTCTCTTGCGACTGCCGTTGCATCCTCTGTTAATAACCTCGTGGATTAAGCCTGGGCATCCAGGTAGATGGCGCAAAAGGTCAATCTTCATCATGTTTATTATATCGAGCACATGGCATCCAGTTGAACCTCGAGGAGGCATCTTCCGAAGGTCACCTGGAAACAAGGCCTCCTCCCTAGCCTGTTGTTGCAGCGTCATTTAGGGGGCATCTTCGAAGGTCACCTGCCCCCAAGGCCTTAGTTGGCCCCCATTTAGCCTCAACTGGGGGCCCTTCATACCCCCAAGCCCTAAGAAGTAGCAGCAGCCTTTTTCCCCCATTCCTACCGATATTCAAATGTGTTTCACATTAAGTTATATCTATCTATCTATCTATCTATCTATCTATCTATCTATCTATCTATCTGTCTATCTATCTATCTATCTATCTGTCTATCTATGTATCTATCTATTTGTCTGTCTGTCTGTTTATCTATCTATCTATCTTTCTATCTATATTTCTCTGTCACACACAATATTTGTTTGTCCGCCTATTTTGCCGAAATACCTCGCTCATGTGGCTTCAAAAATCTCATAAAATAGCTCAAAATCAAAAAACCCCCAGCTGGTTAAGCTCGCTTCGCCCGCCAAACCATCTTTGCCACCCCCACCCCAAACAAAATTCTGAAATGACGCCCCTGGGCCTTAGGCAGTCATTTGAGCAGAGACAAGGGTTAAAGGCTTAACCATATTGGGAATGAGGGAGAGAGTTTACGAAGGGGCGAATGAACCCACAGTTCTAGTAATTAAAGCAATTTAAATGCATTTTATTTCTTTCTCTGTTACGTTGAGGATGTGAAAATGGGTGAGGTTGCTTGGAAAGAAGTTCCATTCGTTGAAATATATATATATATATATATATATATATATATATATATATATATATATATATATATATATATATATATATATATATATATATATATATATATATATATGTATATATATATTCAGACAAGTTTCTGGGATTGTTTGTAGATATTTCAAAGTCAATAATCATGAGTTTATATAATGCTCAAGAGAGAGAGAGAGAGAGAGAGAGAGAGAGAGAGAGAGATTCACCCTGTGATGGGAGAGCAAGAACACTTCACCGAAGTACTGCATATCGTACAAGGAGGCGAAAAGGACAGTTTACTGAAAGACTTCTTAGTCACAGTCCTATCGCTGATAACAGCTGCCAAATAGAAATAAAAAATGCTTTGCCGAATCATGCCGGATGCGTAAAGGAAGACTGATAGGAACAGTTGGAGAAGACACATCAGTGCAACCGACCCTCAGCTTAGCACAGGAATAGAGGTGGCAATGAAGATTCCAGAGAGAGAGAGAGATCGAGCTTTCTTTAACATATATGTATCCACCGTTCTTTTCTTATAAATATTGTTTCAATCCTCGTTTTATCAACTGCTGAAACGAGCAACAAGAGAATTTAAGTGTCTTCGTTTGCCCTTCCATTCACTTCCCATATTTTCATGAATTCGTACTTATGGAGAGAAGTACAAATATTACATTGGTCGACATTTTATTCTTTATAGAATCGTGGTTTTAGCTACTTTTATCTGATTTACTCCTTATTCTTCTTTGGTCTTATTTCTTTCATATTTAGGGTGGAAAAACTGGTCATTACACTGCTGCTGCACGCTCTAGAGACCAAGCATAGACACCTCAGATCAGCACCCCACCCCCCTCCACCTGAGCTAAGTCAAAGGAAGAAATATCTGCCGACGACCCAGTGGGCAGACCTATGGGAATACTCATGGCTCCCTCCCACCTCCATCGACAGTGATAGTAGGGTCGTGTTGCCAGTGAAATCGACCAAACTAATACTGGGGCTTAAACTCGAAACCCACGGAGTGTGGGTCACTGACATCCAACTAAGTTAGTAACGACCACTTCAATGCGCTGTTCTGAAGATCTTTTCAGTCATTACACTAAGGTGCTTTTCCTGTTGATATATTCTCTTGCTTTCGTTGTCGGGAAGGCAGCCGAAAATATGTTCTCATCATAAGATTTCGAAACTGACGTGAGGTCTCCAATGTCAAACTTCACAAGGAGGAAAGCCCCTGAATCCTCCGTCTTATGGTCAATGTTCGTCTTTTTTTCAGTCCATCAAAGCGAGGAATTCACAGCCGTCTGCTTAAAACTGACAGTCAGTCACTTGGCAAAAACTTAATTTTGTTTTATTTAGTCAAATATGGCTTGGATTATTCATGAAGCAATCAATAATATGCTCCGATATAGTGATACAGATTAATGTTTAATCATTATTCCTAAACTGTGAATCGTAATTTAATCACTTGTCTCTTTATATTACAAACATTTTTGCCTCTTACCTTCAAAACACCATTCCAAGTATGAATTCGCATGGCATTCAACATTATTAATGAACACAGTGAAAATTATTAAAGCAACACGCTGCAAAATTAGTCGGTCGTGTCGTGCTCTTGCGCACTCGGAGGAACAGAAGACACTCACAGACAACGGTATCTCAGACAAAATGGCTGAGCAATAAACAAGAATTACGACAAGCAAGTGCCGCAGCAATACAAACCCCACCGTTGAAGATGGAAATGATGCAATAAAGGTTGATTTCCGGAACCATATACACCGAAAATACCTGGCGGATTAAATGGCCGCAAAAAAGATAACACAGAAAATGTCAGTCCCATAAGAGTAATAATATACTATAAAAATATGAGAACCAGAGGCCCTCATCTTTTGAGGCACATTTGAAAAAAAGGAGTGTCGTCCACGAGTCCTCACGCCCGGCAGATGGATAGCCACCGCTCACATGTCGGAATGACAACCACCACACTGTTGCAACGTCTCTACCGTCAGCTACAGGAAGGTGCCATGTTTAATCATTATAACCACGAACACCAAGGGAGACCGGAATGGGAAGCGTTAATTAAGGCTGTAAAAATCAATGACATCTCACCAGACCGCCAACGCCTCCGTTTTCTCCAAGTTTTACATTTCATGGGAAAAAGATCAACATAAACCCGGTTGAGGGAACCGAATTTCTCCCGACGATCTTTGGGAGAAACGTCAGATATCAGTAGGCGCCTAACACCATCAAGGCTGTGAAGAGAGAGAGAGAGAGAGAGAGAGAGAGAGAGAGAGAGTCAACGGACGGCTATCCCACCACCGGAACAGACACCCATTCTTAGTATGTACAACGGCTGGCAATAACATAAGTAATAGGAAGTTGGCCGGCACTAAACAACAACGTAAGAAAAAAAGAACAATCTGCTGTCGCCAAGTGTCAGTGAAGGAGAAAGAGAAAGAAGAGGCACAAACAACCGCCCCCCCCCCTCGCCCCCCAGCTGGATCTGACCATGACATGAGTAATATCCAGTGAGAGATACACCCGCAGAAACACCCCAGCCTCCCCGATCAATACAGGTAAGAAGGTCCGAACGATCCCCTACGGAGGCGCCGGACCAAACAATTCGATCGACCAAGATATTAACGCAGGCCTCGTGCTGTGGACTTCTCAAGCTTGGTATTTCATCCGTTCTCTCTGTCGATGGCCCCCTGCGCGCGAGTCGAAACGTGAGGCTAAAATAAACAGCAAAAGCAGAATATCTTTCCATGTACCTGCATGTGAGAAGAAAATAAGAAGACTAGAGATTCGTTCTACGAGCTGGATACAGTTGAAAAAGTCGTTGTTTTTATATTTCAAGTTATAGTGATGATAGGAATTGCATTACATAGACAGTTGTACATTAAATGTTTAAAACTTTATGCAATAAAATTCTAATTTCTCAATCTATCTCCGTAACTGTGTGTATATATATATATATATATATATATATATATATATATATATATATATATATATATATATATATATATATATATATATAAATATATAAAAAAAACGTGATTATTATACAAACAAAGTTTCAGCCATGAAGGAAAGTGAAACAGTGTAGATGCTAAATACTTTCATCTTATTACCAAGACATGGTCACAGCAACAAAAGATGTGCAGTGACAAGAGCCTATATATATGGTGGGTGTAAGTCCTAAGGGAAAACAAAAAGGTTGGGAGGTCAGAGAATGGTCAGCGGATTAACATTGAAATATACCTATTGGTAATCTTTATTCCATCTTTCAAATCTTTCTTGAACATATGTTTTATTACAGGGTCAAAATAAAATAATCATGGGCTTACATTAAGATTTCTCTCCCGTGTCAGCTGAATCATAACAGATTCCAACAAGTTCCTGGAAATAGTTTCTTTGCTTCTTAATGTTACATTGCTTTGCGTCCTATTTATTCTGGGGACTTTTTTTTTTTCACTTAATGCAAAAATAGAGCATTATTAGTCTGGCCTGTTCTGAACTGAATATTTGTGTTGTTTTAATCTGGTATTAATTCTTTACTGGTCTGACCTAAGTAAAATAGATCACAGTCCATACAAGGAGCTTTGTATAAAATATGACTATCTTTTCGGGGTCTATTTTTTATAAGCATATTTGTGAAGGATACATTTGTATTGAACAATTTTAAGAAAGGTTTAACAGCTTCAAATCCAATAAAATGTGGCAAACAAAGGGTGTTAGAGGACACTTTTTTTTTTCTTCCAGCTTTTCATAAAATGTCTCTATAGCTTCACTGTAACAAATGTCCATAATGCGGGTTGGATAGCATAGATATTTTCCTATTTTTCTGGTGTTTTTTCATTCTTGATCTAAAAACTCAGGACTGAAAATTCGCAAGGCTCAAAGAAACATTGGTGAAAACCCTGAAATTTTGATATTTATATGATGCCCTGAATAAAAGTGTATATATCTGTTACCTATGACTTCATCTATCAACACCTTTGAAAAATTCAGTAACCTTTACCAGCAACAGTATGACCTAATAAAAGGGTCATATACTGTATCAACAATGAAATTTCCATATGAAAAAAAAAAGAATAAAGTCTATTACTGATAGCATATATATATATATATATATATATATATATATATATATATATATATATATATATATATATATATATATATATGTATATATATATAATGTAAAAAATCACAGTAGATGCACTGCCTTCAATGTATCAATGAATCCTACAGGAAAATGACAGAAGTTCAAGAAGATTTTTCCTGTCGTTTTCAGTTATATGTATATATATATATATATATATATATATATATATATATATATATATATATATATATATATATATATATATATATATATATATATGTGTATGTGTATGTGTGTGTGTGTGTGTGTAAATTTATTTTTATCCATATATACACATATAAATATACATGTGTACATGCATCGGTGTGTGAACAAGTCTTACTTTCAATAAAAGTTATTCTTCATGTTAGACACAGAGGTAAACATCTTCTGAAAGTAACTGATGCATTCTTTACTGATTTCTTTTAATGTTTAAAAACAACAATTTAGGTAAGCTTGAAGACTTTATATATATATATATATATATATATATATATATATATATATATATATTATATATCCGAAGAGGGAGAGGGACAGGCATGTTGATATCATGACTTTAAAAGTTGCAATGACAGTCCCATTTTCACTAAAAAGACAAACAAATGGAAAAAATTTAAATTACAATTGTTATAAAATGATTAAAACAAGTTTTTATATATATATATATATATATATATATATATATTGTACTCAAATATATTTAAGTAATTTCCATTTGGGATATTTTTTTAAAGTAAAACAATGACAGCACAAAAGAATGGAAAAGTTATTTTTGGTACTCATGTGTTTGTTAGCGTTCGCCTTCTCTCTCTCTCTCTCTCTCTCTCTCTCTCTCTCTCTCTCTCTCTCTCTCTCTCTCTCCATATATATATATACACACATATATATATATATATATATATATATATATATATATATATATATATATATATATATATATATATATATATATATATATATATATACAATACATGCAAACATACATATATGTACATATGTGTACAAGACGTGAACGAACATACGAAGGAGTTGCTGAACAGGGCATTTTCTGATAGATACGATATTCTAACAGCTATTTTGGGACCATTTATTATTCAGCAATCATTACGAATTCATTTGACAGGCTTGATACATATGCCAAAGCTGCAAGGTGAATTTGTAATGATTCTTTAATAATGAAATAATTGCAGATAGATACTGGTGAACCCATCATAAAGAAAAGTAATATGAAATATACAGAATATAAATAGTATATATACATATATATATATATATATATATATATATATATATATATATGTGTGTGTGTGTGTGTGTGTGTGTGTGTGTGTAATTGTAATAGCCACAATGCCCTCTTAACTTCTCTAATTCTTCTCATGGTCAGGTCGGCAACGTAACCTCCTTGTGATTATGGTGACACGGGTTCGTTTCCCACGACCAGGCATCACAACCGTTTCAATTTCTTGCTCTTGGATCTTAAGGGCTCTGTAGTGAAAAAAGTATCCAAAAAAACGCGAAGAATTCGAGAAGTTAAGAGAACATTGTGGCTATTACAATTACATATGTATGTATATATATATATATATATATATATATATATATATATATATATATATATATATATATATATATATATATATAATCATTTAATCATTTTAACACGTGATCCATTTATCACACATTACCACAGGTAAAAAATGAAGATTGATACATGATATTAGAAATCTCAAATTACATTCTACAGAGACCCTCTTTCACTAACGGATCCAGAAAAATTTAATGGGGGCACCAATTTTCATACACACACACACACACATACATATATGTGTGTGTGTGGGTGTATATATATATATATATATATATATATATATACATATGTATGTATATTTATGTATATATATACATATATATATATACACACTGTATATATACACAGTATATATATACGTAGTATATATGTATATATCTATATATATACACAAGTATATGAATAGAGAGAGAGAGAGAGAGAGGGGTAATGAATGCAGTTTATTTAGAATTCAGTAGTTGACATCTGAAGCATTTACTCACCTTTAGAATATTAGATGCGATGATTGATAATCTATAAACATTTTGGGATGTAGATTACATAATGTTAAGTGCTTGGAACATCATAGAGGAATGGCGATGACAATATTACCGATGGGACAAATACAATACAATAGTTGTAGTAGTCTTGGGAATAGACTCCTCTGGTTTAACCTTCCAACGAGAGTTCTATGTATTATATTCAGATGCATAATCATCTATATGATCTGTAGACCCCTGAGATATTATGTAAAGTCTTTATACATTTCTAAATCTGGGATCAACTGATCACAAGAACTACGATTAAAATTGCTAGGGACTAATGCACATAATGAGCGTGCAATGAAATGGTAGTTCGTCAAGTGTTCCCCGAACTGATTAGGTACAAAATCAACAAATGGAATTAAAATTGCTGTGCGATAATCACATGGGTTTGAGGCTGGAGGAGTCGCTCAATGTTTTGCCTACTGGCCAGCCTTGGTACATTTTCTGAAACATCAAGAAGGTCTGCGCCTGTTTCACTGCTTCGTCATAAATATCATTGTGTCCATCTTCTCTATCTCTCATTTTCTGAATATTTTCATGAACTAACTTTTATTTGAGTGGAGCACTCTAACATATCCATATTTACTGCTTGCAGCTTTGAGATAGTGGTCGTGTTTCACTTGATACGGTACGGAGGACATTCAAGGCAACAATAAATTCAAAGTCAACCTATTTCGGTAAACTGCGATCGTTACCTGGATTTTTCCAGTCGCTGATTATTCCCAAAGCTTACATAACATAATGGAGTAACCTTTTGAATACCCTATCGCCTCGCGTCTCTCTACCCATCGAGTGTCACAAAACTTATGCAATCTAAAAGTAAGAGAAGATTCCCTTTCTTCATCTTTTCTTATGATGTTTTCCATGACTACCAGTCTTTGGGGTGATGAATGGAAAAACTGAACTATTTCATTAACATCATTCCAGCAGTTTCTGATTTGCTGGAACCTCACTAGACTTAGAGATTTCTAAATTCAATCCGTGAGCTGCACAGTGGACTTAGAGGGCAGTGGGACATTTCTCTCTTGTAACAGATTGACACCCTTTCACTGCACCATCATAACCTTGACCAATCAAATATTGAAGATTTAGGTTGTATCCGGACAGTTCTTGTAATAATGCATCAGCTGTCAAATCATCGATTTCAGCAAAAACAAGAAGTCCTCACGTACTTCCTCTTCATCAGTATACCTGGCACTGACAGACAATTGTTCCTTTCTTTGACTATCAGTACTTTCATCAGCAATCACAGAAGAAAATTTAGACTGCTTTATTCTTCCAGATTAAATGTTGGACAGATATTGATCCGTGCAATAAACTATTTCATTTTGGATAGTTTTACTTGTGCAGGTTGCATTTTTGGGGACATTTTCCAAGTGTTTCCCTAAATCCCTGTCACCCCTCCTTACAGCAGATCGTAAAAGCTCCCTAAAATTAACATCATTAATCCCCTTTCCACTAGAAGGAACATCTCCGTCATCTCTGTGTCCTCTTAAAGCTAAACCTTGCCTCCCAAGATAAAGAATGGCACGCACAATTCCCTCTATCCCCCTGAGATTTGCCATCACTTCCTGTTCGTGATGCTCATCAAGAGATGCACTATATTCATGGTAGGGTCAGACAGTCTCTTCAAAAATTCTTCCGACCTTAACGCATTTGTCTGATGATACTGCTTCTTATTATGCTGGTATAAATATCCATCTGTACCACTCAACCTATCATAACGTGTTAATGGCTCTGTTACCAGTGATTTTAAATTTTGTTTTCCCTTACCACTTTCCATCTGACCAAACACAGTATACATCTTACAATATAGCCCTGATTTCACATGGGAATAAAGAAGCCAAGGATAATTATCAAGGTGATTTTGACCTAAATAACGTTTTTTTACCACTTCGCATTGCTTACGGTAATAGATAATCACGCGCAGGCCTCCAGGCATTCGTTAGAACGTCCTCCATTTCTTTGTCTGTTTTTGTTTTTCCTACCCATAAACCAATGTCATATTTTGAATACGGCTCTTTATCTGGGTGTCCAGTTTCACTCTCGGAGATTAAAGCTGGTTCCTGTCTAGCTTTATATGAAGTATTTCTGTCGTATCATTGTATAATATTAATATTTTCTTCAGCATATTACTCAGTAAATAAGCAGAAATTGTGAAGTGGACAGCCTAATTTCATTTGTAACAATGTTTATTTAGTGCACACAAATGTTTTTATTTGGTAAACATATAGAAAAACGAAGCATAATTTCATGTATCGCTTGTTCTATCAGGAAATACCGATTCCATTATTATTATCTCAAAATTTTACTATTATTTTTATAATAGATTTTATATTTTTCCCCATTTTTGTATTTCTCATTTTTGTTATTATTATCCAAATCTTCAATATTATTATTTTGTCATTATTTTTCATGGGGGCACGTGCCCAGGTACCCCTCCCCTAGCTCTTCTTTGGGCGAATCGGTAGAGCTGTGGACTGGCACTCGCCAGGCCTGAGTTCGAGTCCCCGGCCAGATGATGAAGAGTTAGAGGAATTTATTTCTGGTGATAGAAATTCATTTCTCGCTATAATGTGGTTCGGATTCCACAATAGGCTGTAGGTCCCGTTGCTAAGTAACCAGTTGGTTCTTAGCCACGTAAAATAAGTCTAATCCTTTAGGCCAGCCCTAAGAGAGCTGTTAATCAGCTCAGTGGTCTGGTAAAACTAAAGTACACTTAATCTACTTTTACCCCCTCCCCTGGATCTGCTAGTGCCTTCGTCAATGGCTTCAAAATGAAGTCGAAACTAGTCAGGACCTCTTGTTTTCCACCTGTGGTAATGTGTGATAAACGAATCACGTGTTAAAGTGAGTATGTACGTATATAAACTGCTTTCTCGTGTTTATTCACGCATCTTCGGGGAAAATTTTTTCTCTGTGACAATTTTTGTTACAAGCAACTGCTTTAGTGGCATCAATAAGTTTTTTGCAGGAACCTTCATCTCGTCGGAGTTTTTTTCCGATTCTCATGCGTCAGTCTTCAGTGAAGAACACACGAACTTCTTTCTCCCATTTACTGTTTTCTGTTTGTGTGTTCTTCACTGAAGATTGACGCATGAGAATCGGAAAAAAAATCCAAACAGAAGGGTGAATCACATACTATGATCATTGCTAGTGAAATATCATCGTGTTATTAGAAAGGGATAAGCCAAGAATAATCTTAAACTTTAGGATTACATCATTTTAATATAGAAATATCTCAACCAAAATCAGCGTGTTTAAGTACGCACCACCTAATAACCTCTTGGCATTTATAATTACAAAAATGTCAATATTTCCGTTAATAACCGCTATTTAAGCAAACATTAGAAAGTAAACAGAAATAAGAAATGCTATCCAAATATTGACATCGACCCACGACGCAAATATGTTCGTATATTTCAGTTGATTTTTTTACTTTGAAAATGCCTGTTGGGGAAGGATATTTCGGGGGCGTTCTTTATGAAAGGTTCCTGGCATCTCCGGTGATGCCTGCAACCTGAAGCACCATTCACTCGGTCACGAGACCTCTAACTTGAACGTTGCTTCGAAGTCTGTCTTTTATTCTTGGGAGCTCAGTCAAATGTTGAGAGTATTCATATCGAAATATACATTTACGTGGTAGTATGGGATAAATGGTATATAATTTATATATATAATATACTGTATAAATATATATACTGTATAAATATATATATATATATATATATATATATATATTATATATATATATATATATATATATATATATATATATATATATATATATATAATATATATATATATATATATATATATATATATAAAAATACATATATATGTATGTATGTATGTATAATACTTTTACGTGCAATTCCATTTTCGATTTCTTACTAAAGTTGCGTGTGTGTGCGCTTATATTTTTCGGATATCGTAAAATATACATTTTTAGCTAAAAGATACAGCTTAAAATCCTACCACGATTCCTGGTTATAAAATCGCCTGGTTTAGGGAGATATAACATCAACAAAAAAGGACACTTTTCTTATAAATTTCACTCTGTTTTAAAAATCATGTAATCGATAAATGAAAATGTACACTAAACAGAAAAATTAAGAGACGCAATCTCTTTCTCACTGTCACTAAAAATCACGGGCAAATCAGTTTCTTTGGCAACTGTATTTGAAAGAGACTTCATCTGCCAGTTTGCTTTTGAATAGCTAATGGCCATTCAACATTAATATGTACGAGGATTTCCTACCCACTTGTTGGGAATCAATATCTTTGCACAGCTGGCCTTCCGGTCTACGAAATTGGCCGGTTGTTGGAGAGGTACCAACTACCCATAAGCAGATGCCAGCGTATGTAAGCTTCCTTGACTTCTGAAAACATTGACAGTTCCCCCACGGGTTGCAAAGAGGTCCGGAAAACCAACCACAAGATTATTTCATAACCCTTTTGCGTCAAGTTGTTCGAGTTTGTCAGAACTTCTGATATTTTCCCTTCCAAAACGGCTTTCTCTGAACTTCCTTGCTTCACCCTTTACTCGTGGGGATATCCATCCTCTGAAGTTTTCAGCGAACTAACTCCATGCATTTCCCCCAGCATTTTTGCTTATGCAGTTTTCAGTATATTTCGCGTAAATCTCTCTCTCTCTCTCTCTCTCTCTCTCTCTCTCTCTCTCTCTCTCTCTCTCTCTCTCTCTCTCTCGTCAACTATGAAAAGGCATTCGTTTTCCTTTTGGTCATTTTTATAGTTGTAAAAAATCGAGAACATGAACAATTGATTTCTATTGTAATGCTAAATAATATATATATATATATATATATATATATATATATATATATATATATATATATATATATATATATACAGGGTGTTTCGAAATTAGAGGCCCCCACTCTACAGTATAAACTAAAATTGATATAGACAAAAACAAAAGTATTTCAGAACAGGTATTTATTTAAGTTTCTCTCTGAGTATTTAATATTTTGTGTGGCCTCCATCTGCCTGTACCACAGCCTGCATTCTTGAGGGGTATGATTTCAGCAAATCACAAAAAAGCTGAGACTTAAACTCCATATCCCTGAGCACTTCGGTCACCTCTCTTCGCAGGTCGTCAAGGCTTGGTATACCATCATAGTTCACTGTGCGTGCTTCAGCATGATCCTTTAAGATACTACCAATGTTTTCATACACACTAAGGTCAGGGGAGCTACCTAGAAATTCACTTGACGAGAAGAAATCAATACCACTGTTTCGAAGCAGCTCCTGTGTCTGAAGAGCCTTGAAACATGGTGCCTTATCATGCAAACATGTGACTTCTTTAACAGATAACACATTTTCAGGATCTTTGAGGACAGGAAATACGCCACCAGTAAGCACAGTTTCTCTGAAGTATTCGCCATTCCATGACTGTCCTTTTTCTTTGACTGTGAAACAGAGAAAAATTCCCAAACATTCAGGAAATTTCACAACTTGGTGATAGCGCACGTCATCATCGCTGATATCCAACTTTGCAGCCCATATGATGTCATTTTTATGATTTGGCTTCCTGACTGTGTAAATGAAAAATTCATCTGATGCGGCAACATGGAGAAAGTCAGCTTCATCCCAGTCTTTAAGAAATGAACCACAAAACCATGCAATGTCTTCTCTCTGTTGCTGAGTGATGTTGGGCTTGCTGATAACATGAAATGGCTTGATACCAGATTTGTTCAAATCATGATATACAGCACTATAACTTCTCTTCTTTCCCCTTTTTGTTTCTAATTCAAGCGCCAACTTACGTAAAGACTTTCTTGGTCTACCTACTGCCTCAGCTATGATGTCTTTTGACTCCTGAGAAAGGACTTCAGGCCTTCCAAGATTCTCACTCTTTTTTGCGATGACAGTCATATGGATTTTTGTTCCAGTTTCTTTTAACAAAGGATTCATCTCTTTTAATGTATTTAGCTATCCAGGAACGTGAAATGAAGGATGCGCCAGCATCCCTGGCCTCTCTGAAGGTTATAGCCCGGATTCGGTCAATCCATCTGATTTCCTCCAAGTCTTTAGCCATGGCTGTATCTAACTCCGTCACTCAGTCTGAAAATACAAGAAATGTAAAATGAAAAATAGCTTAATAGAAATTTAAAATAATGTACTTGGAGATAGGCTATGGCAGAAAACTTCATAACTTTCCATTTGTTCTGTGGAGTGGTGGGGCTCTAATTTCGAAACACCCGGTATATGTGCGTGTCTGTGTGTATATATATATATATATATATATATATATATATATATATATATATATATATATATATATATATATATACATACATACATATAAGAAATTTATATCACATCCACACATATGAAGAAGTTCTTTTCGTACAACTGCCAGTGAAAAAAATAAATGAGCGAATAATTTAGCTCACAGAAAAGAGCGAGATGAGAGGGCTTACACTTTGTTTGTGAGCAGTACATCCGCTAAAATCGTGTTTAAGGATGCGAGGTGAAAGCAAACATAATTAAGCAGCCTGACTTATACAGGTAATTAGGAGAACTGCCGTTGTGGATTCCGAAGGTATATAACGCAGTCGCTGAGTTCAATGCGTTCACCGACATTTACCTGTCCAATATTAAAAATAAACAGCTTCTTTCTACATTTTGGCATGTGTATATTTTTTTCATTAAACTCATTTCTTTTCATTGGAAATTAATTGAATAAATTCACGCTCTGACTATAAATCCAATGTTCTATTTACATGTAAAATGTAAATAATAAAAGCGAATATTTCTGCGACGGATTAGTGTCATGTATTTGGAATAAAGATTATACAACTGAAAAATGCAATAAAGCAAAGAAAATGTATTGAAGAGGGTATCATATATTGTTAAGAATCCATCCGGTTCAACTAATTATATAGAATAGAGAATTATAGTCTCCGGAAAGTGTAGGGAGATTTAAAGAACGAAATGATCATGAAGTTTGGAAGTGGGTGGCCTTAATTTTGGAGAGGTTCGAGAGTTCTTACAAGACAGAGGTGAGTGGAATAATAAGCGAACGAGAGATCACATTGCAAAGAATGAGCATTGGGTGCATTTGTTTGAACTGGTTATTCTAGAATTCTCCTGTGCATGAGAGTCATCCTTCACTCAGTAATCAGAGACGAAGTCATCTCTCTTGATAGCTAAATGGGTAGGTCACAGCCATCTTCGTATCAAACCTAAAGGGCATAGGAACGAATCTCGACAGGTCCAGACGCACTTATATAAATAATGCCATTTTGCTGTAAGTTGTTCCCAAGGTAAAGTCAATTCTATATTGTGGGATGCTGTGGCTTTATATTTGAGGGTACAAAAAGTCACGTGGAAATTAATGTCAAAACTATCATAGACAGCCACATGTTATAAAACCAGTACTCAGCCATCGTGTGCTGATTTTTTTTCTTAATTCAGTATACGAATTCAACAGGAAGACGTACATCCGAGCTGAATCATCAGCTTATAACTCTCATGTTAGTGTTAGAGGAATGGATGAGTCAGTGTCGTCTCGGTATCAGGTCCGACAGGGAAAGGTTCGAATTCTGGCCACCGCAGATACACTTATTGTATATAATCTTCTTTGGGTGTAATTTACTCTCAAGGGACAGTAAATTCTATTTTGGGAAGTATTTGTGGCTTAATATTTGAGAGAATATAAAAAAAAGGCACACATGAGCTGCTGACAAGACTATCATGTGGCTTAATATCAGAGAATAAAAACAACTCGTGTGAATTAGTGACCAAAACTATCGTATATAAGTTATCATCATCCCCTCCAATGCCGAGTGGTGCAAAGGATCTCTGTGGAATTCCGCCATTCACATATTTCTTGCACTTTGTCTTCCACAGTTCTCCACTAATCTCCAGTGTCCCTTGTCTTAGTTCTTATGCAAGTAGATTTGGGTCCCCCAACTCTTCTGGTTCCAACAAGAGTGCAGCTGACACTAAACAGCTATTCTCCGAAGGTTTGCACGGAGGATATGTCTAAGCCACCTCATTGTCTAGTTCATCATTTTCTCATCTGGTTTTCTCTAACTCCTAACGTTCTTCTTAAAAAATATTACAAATACATTTTCTTAAATACTTTTAAGATTCAACCTCACTGATCCATATCCATCTGATGTTGTTTTATCCTTTTTACATACCCTATTTTCGTTACTTCTGCTTCCCTTAGAATCATTTTGAGCCCAGTCTCTTTAGATGTATATTGCATTCTATCAAGCAAGCTTGATGTAGCGTTGTTTTGCTGCTTAAAATAGCACCATCATTATATTCTAAGTTTGTCAACTTTCGGTCATTATTCCAATCTAAACAGTCTCTTCCAGTTCCGACCACATTTTCGTATAACATCTGTGAGGAATACACACAGGAAAACTGAAATAGCATTCTCTTGCAACACCTTACTATTCACGGCAAGTTCACTAGACAAGACCCCTTTAGCATTAAATCTACTTATACTTCGTTCATGTATAATTTCTGTTGGCTTTACATACTTAACAGAAATACCACTTTGGCGCAAGACCAGCCAGAAAGTTGTTTTGTGGACGTTGTCAAATGCCTTCTAATCAACAAAAGCCATCAGAAAGGGATTTTTTTTATTTCTTTTGCATCTTAAAACAAATATTTGATCTGTGTAACTCAAGCCTTTTCTCAACTCTTTATCATTTTTTTTTCTTTCCCCAGCCAATTTAGAATAAGGATGCTTAATATTTTCATTACAACCGATGTAAGTGCAATGTTGCTGTAGTTTTAACATTTAATTAGACTTCCTTTCCTTGGTACCTTTGCAATGACTTCGTGCTCCCAATCAACAGACTGTTTCCTAATTCCACATTCTGCAAAACAATCTAGTTTATTTTCACCTAATATCACACAACCCGGTATTTTGTGTTTCTTAAGTTTCTTTATGCTGATTCTACCCAAAAAACTACGAATTCATTCATAAATCTATTCAGGTCTTCTTCAACTTCCGGTGTATCAGTCAAATTATATCTCTCCTGTATCCCATTTATGACCTCATAAAAATGTTCCACCAAGTGTTGTCTTTCCATCCACTCTTTTCACAGTAATGACCTGTTTTTCTTTTCACCCTTGGATTTTTTCAATGGTAATTCCGCGAGCCGCCGAAACACCAGTGCCCACTCCCTAAATGCGTAGCTTTGTCAACATCATCATGTTGGGGCGAGTAGTCACTCTCATCTCCCCTTGATATTCTTTTAACTTCGTTATTGAGCTCTACTTTGTATTCTTCATCTCGCCAGCTCCTAAAATTTGCCTACATATGCCATTTACTTTTCTACCCTTTATTGTGCCCCAGGTTCCAACTGTATTGCAGTAAACTCATATACATTCTATATACCAAACCACTCTTTATTGATTGTCTGCTCCTCCTCAGACATTGTCTCTTAAATGTAAATTTATTTTGACAATCAATTGCAAAACCTCTCCATGTTCATCTTCGCGAATATTTATTGTATTGAACCTAGAATCTGTCAGCTTTCTTGTTGGGTGCTTTTAATTTCACCGTTATGTTGGTAATGACAAGCCGGTAATTACTACAGACATCTGGTCCTCTGTAGCTCCAAATATCTTCGGCTTTCTTTTTCTCTCTTACTTGACAGTTTTGTGATATATTTTGTGTCTTTTGTTGGCCGAGTCGGTTGAGCTTCAGACTGTCACTCGATGGGCCGGAGTTCAATTCCCGCGGCCGGCTGATGAAGAGTTAGATTAATTTATTTCTGGTGATAGAAATTCATTTCTCGCTATAATGTGGTTCGGATTCCACAATAAGCTGTAGGTCCCGTTGCTAAGTAACCAATTGGTTCTTAGCCACGTAAAATAAGTCTAATCCTTCGGGCCAGCCCTAGGAGAGCTGTTAATCAGCTCAGTGGTCTGGTAAAACTAAGGTATACTTAACTTTTTGTGTCTTTGAATGCCATCTTGAGAAGTCAGAATTTGTTTATGGATGTCATTTCGATGAAAAAGGGTAGCCCCAATCACCAAATTACCAAATCATCTGTTTCACAGAAACTATTAAACTGTACACCAGTTTTGTTTGCAGTCTCTCCTAAGGCTTCTTTATTCATCAAGTCCTTCACACCTTCATTATTCCCACTAACATTTGCATTCATATCACAAACAACAGTTCTCATATATATAGTTCTGATATTCTGTCCAAAGTACCCTGCAGTTCTGTATAAAATTTATCTTTTATTCATTTGCAAATTCACTTAGTTGGTTGATTGGTTTATAGATTTTAGGCATACATGCCAAGAACTGGGGCAACTAAGGCCATTCAGCACTTAGAATCTTTAATGTAACTCAAATTCATCAGAACTATAAATTAATATAAAAAATGTAAAAAAATATAGTCTTTAATAAGAATTATTTAAAATCTGTAAAATCTGACAAAAAGTCAAATTCTGACATAAAAGTTAATTTTCTTTAAAAACAGTGTACTGATATCACGATTATTATCAAGTACCTCACTCATGGACCTGTCATATAGTGAGGTAACTCTCCTTTCTTGGGTAAAAACTGGGCAGACAGTTGATAGATGCTTTACTGATAAAACTTCTTGGCATAAGTTGCAGGTTGGGGCCTGTCTCCCTTCTCCACCTTGCATTAAGCATCTATGCATAGCATGCGTATGTCCTATACGCAGCCATATTAAAATAATGCTAGTCCTCCGATCTGGATGATCTGACGACTGCCATCTCTGAACTGAAGGCCGAATGGTCTTCAACTTCATATTATCAATTATGTTTTCCCTTCCAATTTGCCACTTCCTACTTATATAGATATGAATAACTTGCTTAAAATCAGATTCTTTGGCTGCCTTATCGGCTCTCTCATTCACATCTATACCCACATGAGCAAGTACCCAACAAAGGCTCACCCTGATATGCTTGCGGAAGTACAGGAGGGTCAACCATTCCCTGTACTTCTTGTACTAGGTGGTGGAGGGGAATCAACTTTTCAATGACGATAAGACACTACTCAAGTCAGAATATAGTATGATAAAACTTTCATCATTCTTTCCTTTAAAACATATATTACAGCTTCAAGAACGGCATATAATTCAGCTGTGAATATCGAGCAGGAAGTGGGTGATTTCTTCTTGATTGCATAATTTCCTATTATTACTGCACAGCCAACCCCATCCTCCGACTTAAAGCCATCAGTAAATTCTGCTCTGCCCTCTGTGTTGGAACGAATGCTGAAGAAATTCCCTTCTAATTTCTTCATGGAAAATATGTTTCTTCCCTTCAACAACTGGGCATATATCAATAGGTGATTTGCACCGAGGTGGAGATTTAGGGTATGCAACCTGTGCTATTGGTGTTGTCAATATGCCAACATCTCTGCTATCTCTTTGAAGTCTTACCTCTAGAGGTTTGGGTAGTCGGTGTCTATTTGCTGCCCAATCTACTGGGACTTTCACATGGTTATAATTTGGATTGCTGTTAGAGGTTAAGGATTTGGATATGTACCTTAAGCTTACAGTAGTTCTTCCCTGCAGATTGAAAGAGGGGGTAAGCCCAAGTCTACATACATACCAGCTACAGTGTTAGTGCTGCATGACCATGTACATATCTGTAGTCCCAAGTTATGTACTACCGTACATCTAATTTTTATAAGTTAGTGTTACAAGAAGATCCATAGATTTGACAGGCATAATCCATTTTGCATAAGCATATATATGTATAAATCATTTGCGGGTTTTTTTGGCATGCCCCCCAATCAAAATGTGATATCACCTTCAATATATTCAGTGATTGCTTAAATCTGTTGATGAGGTCATTTACATGAGGACCAAAGGTAAGTTTCGTAAGAAATATCACTTCAAGAAACTTACCTTCATCTTCAGATGGTAAGATATTGTCTTTTAAGAAGAGGGTTGGTATCTCCTCTTGTTTTCTAGTTTGTGTGAATCTGATGGCTTTAGTTTTATAGGGTGAAAACTTAAATTCCCTAGCATCTGCCCACTTTGAAGCTGCATTTATTGCAGTTTGAACCTTCCTGCAGGCATCTGCAGCAGTAGATCCCCTGCAGTAGATAGTAAAGTCATCTGCAAGTAATGATCCTTGGACCACAGTTGGTAGGTGATCCATCAGACTATTGATTGCTATTGCAAATAAGGTAACTCTTAGCATGTTATGTTGAGGGACACCTTCTTCTTGTATATCGGAGGCAGAAAATGCAGATCGGATGCGAACTTTCAAGTAGCGATCTGATATAAAATCCTTAATGAAATAATACATATTGCCTCCAATGCCCCAAGAAGCCATCTGCTCCAGAACACCATCCCCAAGTGGTATTGTAAGCTTTCTCCATATCAAAGAAGACTCCAATGACTTGATTCTGGATGGCAAAAGCTTTTAGATCTCCCTTGATAACATTAATAGTGGGTCTATAATACTTCTATTCTTTCTGAATCCAAATTGCTAATTGGATAAAGCAGTTTTTGTTTCTAAATACCAGACCAATCTGTTATTCACCATTCTTTCAAATAGCTTACATACACAGCTTGTGAGAGCTATAGGCCTGTAACTTTGAGTTAGTTCTGGGTTCTTGCCAGGCTTAAGACTGGGGACTACAACTGACATCTTCCAAGGGTGGAGGGTATGAAGTTTCCAAAGATCATTAAGGGTATCCAAGAGGAAGCCCCTACTGGTCTCTGGAAGGTGCTTTACCATTTCATACCTAACATCATCCTCTCCCAGGACGTTGATGACTGGTTAGCTAAAGCATTCAGCATCTCATCCATGGTGAAATGTATATTAAAAGCCTCTGCATTATTAGACTGAGGTGGAACTATTGCTGTAGAATTTTGTATTTACTGAAATTCAGCAGAGTACTGTGTTGCACTAGATACTTTGGCAAGTGCTTGCCAAACATCTCAGCCACTTCTTTAGGGTCAGATATTTATACATTCTCCACCTTTAGTATACGTAGTGGGTCTGGAGTGTATTTACCTTGCAATTTCCTGATCTAATTCCAGATTTGACTAGATGGCATTTTTGCTGAAACCTCTGAGATGTACTTTATCCATGATTGTCTCTTAGTCTTTTTAATTGTTCTTTTCTGCTTTGCACAAGCTCCAGCATATGCTATTCTGTTTGCCTCATAGGGTGACCTTAAATGTCTATGGAAGCATGTTCTAGTGACTTTCCAAGCAACTGCATATTTCTTATTCCACCAAGGAACAGCTGGATGCTGTGGCATTCATGCAGTTCTAGGTATAAATTTCTCTGAACTTTCTAGTGCCACTTCAGGAAAGTGCTGAAAAGCTTGAGTTGGAGAAGGAAAGTCCTTGGAACTCTGTTCAATGTGTATTAATTTTTCATATGAACTACAATCTGTTTCATCTATTTTCCACTTTGGGAGGCATGGGGATGGAGTATTGTGAATAAATTTCAGATGTATGGGCCAATGGTCACTGCTATATAGGTCTTTACTGACCACTGGTATTCTAGTGCAATAGCTGAGGAACATATAGTTAAATCTGTGGCAGAAGAGGAATTATGGTATACATCATAGCTTGTTGGTGATCCATTGTTCAGTAAAACTATATTGTTCCTGTCAAGTAACTGCCCAATAATGTTACCCCAGATTGGAAGATCGCCTAGATGATGTTTTGCATTAAAATCACCCACTAATATGATTGGAGATGGCAGTTGGTCAATTAGGGGTTGAAGGTCAGAGATATCTAATTGCCTGTTGTTACCAGACATATCATCTAGACGATCTTCCAATCTGGGCTGCAGATATAGAGAACACAAAGTGATCTTTTTAAGAACATAAATTTGTACAGCACAAGCCTGAAGTATTGTGTTAAGTTGGATGCTGCTGCATTTTACAGATTTGTGGATAACAAAACCTGTGTTTCCTTGAGTTCTTTCTCCTGGTTGAGGAGATCTGTAGAAATTATAATTTAAACCAAGGTTATGTAATTTATCCCCAATTTTTGTTTCTTGGAGACATATTATCTTCGCCACTGAATCCCTGATTAGCGTTTTGATTTTTCAGCACTTGAAATAATGCCCCAACAGTTCCACTGTAAAATTGACATTATTTATGTTTAAGTTTTTTAAGAGTCCTTTTCCTTGTTAGATTTATTTCTTTGGAATGCTGAATTTATGAATGGTCTCTGGATCTGTGGCTTTCCGTTGGTACACTTATTATTTTCTATTAACTTCAAGATGAGGATGGATCTCTGCTACCGTGCTTTTTTTAATCAAAATGCTGGACTCCTTTTGTCTCACTGAAGTGCAAGCACAGTTCTCATTAAGTTCAGGGTTACTGTCATTTTTATTTTGTCCATGGGAAGATGGAGGAGGGGAGAAAGATGGGGTTCTTTCTCTCTTCCGTACTTTATCTTTGTCGAATTCCTTTTCTCGGGACAGAGAATCTGTGTGATGCTTCATCTATTGCGGGAGATGGTAAAGATTTGGGTAGATTTTCTTCACCAGCTGATGACTTATCTACCTCAGGAGGTGACTCACCTCCTTCAGAGGAGTGTGCTCTTCCCTTGTGGTAGAGGGCTGGGCCTCTACCCCAGGGGATGGAACAACTTTTACAAAGAAAGAACCTCCAGTATTGACTGGGTCCTTTGTGGTATTAGGGGATAAGGGATTTAGAGCATTAGCAGAGCTCTTAACTGTTCCCATTTGTCTTTTTGCCAGACCTCTGCTAATGTGCTCAGCATTTGCTTTATTTATTGATGCTTGCTCAAATTTAAATTCTTCACATTTTTTTTTACCATTGTATTTGTGATCCAAGTGACAATTAACACACTTTGGAGCCAGAGAGCATAAACCATGTTCAGGGGCTGAGCAATTAATACAAACTCTAGAGTTTTTACACATTCCTGAGTGGCCACACCTGAAGCAGTTATAACACTGCATTGGTTTTGGGTTGAAGGGTCTTACTCTCACTCTTTTATTTTCAAATTTGACATGTGATGGCACATAGTTCCTTAAATGTCACAATTATCATGTTTGCACTAGATATCTTGTTTTACCTTCTATACTGATGGTGGGCTCATTTCTAGCATTTCATCTTCTGTGAATGCATTTGGATCTTTGTCAAAGATTACCCCTCTACTATAGCTGAAGTTCATGTGGGGTTTGATGTCTTCTAGCATTTCATTATCTTTAACCTGCATCAAACTCAACATCTTTGCCTGGGTCTTTGATTTCTTATGAATAAGAGTTTTTCCTTTACCAAATCGAGATATCTCACCACTCTTTATGCTTCCTACTTTCTTCTGGAGGTATCCACTGAATTTATAACAGTTATATTTTTCCTCATTTGCTGTTGCTACCAGCCACATAGGAGGTTTGGAAGCCCTTGGTGAAATGTTCTTCTGTTGGCTTTGATGTCTATCTACAGCCCATTCAGAAGGTACATAGACATCCATATTTCTAGGAGTTTTGTCAGTCAAACTTCCTCTTATGGCAGATTGGCATATTTCTAGTCTCAGGTTTGCAGCTGACTTTGAAAGCATCTTTATGATTTTTAAAAGTAGCCCAAGGCTTCCCACTTAGATTCTATTTCAAGATAGTTCATTCTAATTTCCGTTAATGGGCCAAAGGTACTCAAGTGGTAGAGATGGTTTCATAGTCACATTTGACTGGTAGATCCTCAATATGCAATACTCTCAAATCTTTCACATTCATTGATTTGATATTACTGCACTGGGTCGATTTCTTCCTGGAGAAGTCATTTCCATAATCTTTTGCAGAGCCAAGTGTAGGGGTTGGGCTGTGGCTATCAGGTGGAGGATCCAGAGGAACAGGGAGAACGTGAGAAGTACCTGGAGGGTTAGTTACTACCTCAGAATCCATTTTTTTCTTTAATTGTAGCCATACTTAGATAATTAAATGATTTGGGAGTGCATGGAAGAAGATACTATGGTCTTCCAATGCCTTGGGAAGAAAGGGAAAAGTCTCCATAGGACCAGAAATGCGCAGAATATGGTCATTTACACATGCAGGGCCTCGGAACCAAGCTAAGGACTTTGACAACCCGTCATATTTTGTCCTCTCGAGTTTTGTCCCATTCAGAATGGGGCCAGCGTAGTCACCCTGCATGTGGTCTGGAAGAGGATAAAAGTCAGCAACCCGCCACTTCCCCTGGAGCTTTTTGCCCTTCAAATTGGGTCAAATGCAGTCTCTTGCTCAGCAATTGACCAATATGCAAGCAAAATGGCGATGTATGGATTTTTGCTTTCTCTTCAGAAACTGGAACCATTGAGGACCATTTTTCTGGTATGTTTGAAAAAATGAAATTAATCAACGTTGAGTGATCAACATTTTTTTTTTCTCTTTTAAGGGGAATATCTACAAACAAAAATCTGGAAGCAGCATAGGAAACACATTATCACCCCTTCTTGTAGAAGTAATAACCGCAATTAAACCAGTTAACATGGTGTGGCTTCGCTATGTAGATGATATTTACTTACTGGGATGAAAGGTGAGGAGATTTTGAAAACGTTGTAAAAACCTTAAGCTCACCGTTTCCTAGCATTAGAGTTAAATCACAAGAGAAAGGGAAGGTAGCTACATTTTCTGGATATACCAACCATGCAAGTTGTAAATACATATCGTTTTACAGTGTACGGAAGGCTGACGTTTTCATTCCCGTGCATTCATTTTCTGAGCTGCCATGACAACGATATGAATATAAGAGTGACATGCAATTCTTTTTCCCTAGATGTTCCATATTTGTTTTCAGAATTTCTCAACCTCAGAATTTACCTTCCCCCGACAAGACCTACCGCAACTATTATGCCCAAAAAGCATAATTAAACAGGAAATAACAAAGCAAATAAAATCTACTAGAGAGGAAACACCGCGAATAATGCTCCAAGTTTCGTAGTCGAACAGATTTAACGTATGCAGTCAGATTTTGGACGAATTAAATTGCGTTTTGTGATTGTAAATTCATTTTCAGTGGAAAATGTTATGAAAAGAAAAGTTTGGTATGGCAACAGCTAACCCCTATAACCAGGCTTCTTAAATTTATATCTGGAGTTAGTTGAAAAACATTTTATTACATGTTTCGGTATATTGAAAATGTCAGTCCGTTAAATTCATGCTAGGGACAGGAGAAGATAGTTGTTTTCCCATTTTAGACATTGCTGTGAGGTGTGAACGTTTTCAGTATAAATTTAACATATATAGAAAAGCAACAGATGATTTAACTTATGCACATTATTTTCCAGGACATTGTCGTATTACCAAAACTGCTGTATTCTCTTCAAAGTTCCTGCCGCCATTACGTGTCGGTGTTCTGAATACATGAATGATGAATTACAGAACTAGAGAAAAATAGGTAGGGACTTAATTCCAGCTCATATCTTGGATGCTTGCTACAACAAAGCTGTGAAAATATTTCATAATAAAAGTGACAAAGAACCAGAATTACCATAGAATACTCTATGTTTGACTTATTTCATCTGCCTTGAGTCCATAAAATCATTATTGGAAGTATTCATTGTAGATGTAATATTTACATGTAATGACGCCTTAAAAACATGCTTATAAGGAATTGTCTTCACCAGAGAAGCAAAATTTTTTTTTTAAATTCACGTAAGGATTGTGATTCATTTCATTTAGGCCAGACAAGTAAGGAATTAAATGTCAGAATCAGTCAGTATAAATATTCATTTTGAACTGGCCAGAAAAACAACTCCTTTTTTCGCACTTAGGTCAAAATTCACATAAGATTTTGGTCCAATAATTTAACAATAACGAGAAATAAAAAAAAAAATCCGGAAATCTGCATCACTGCTGCTAAGAAAGGAAAATAATTCCAGTTAAGGTCTGTACATACTAGACCCCTTTTGTGAGCAAGATGTTCGAAGGAGATTTAAATGAGAAACTAAAGACTCGGAGGTACCCTGGGTAGCGTCTTTGACTCTCCCTACTTTATCGTTTAAGTGAACCTACTCCTATACAGCGGGTCCTCACTTGAAGAGCAATTCATGTGTAATATCCTTTGTATTCATTAAAGATTGTTACACATCCCTTAATCTTAGTTGTTCTCGGTAATCTTTTGTTTCATTGATAGAGTTTGCTTGAAAATACCTTGGAGTAACGGAGTAAGACCTTGAGCTCAATTGTTTCACCTTCCTCGGGATAATATGCTCTGATCATATTTTATATAATGTTGTAAATGAGGTAGAAGTCATACGTAATGAGGTCCACGTTATTTTGCTGTCTTGTATCCTACCCTTGCTTCATACGTAAACGTTTTCTCCAAGACCTAGTTTCGTGCAAACTCCTCAAGAATTCATTTCGTGTTCCCAGGGAATTTCTTGATGAGCAAGTACTTCCGAAGTCATTACTGGCCTTCCGCCTGAGACGTACGACGACCAGCCTTTGACGAGTTCAGTTCCCTCATACTGAAAACACTTGTAAGTATCACGAAGAGAGGGAAAAAAAATAACATCCTCCAGAGAGCTATCCCGAGCCAAAGGTGCTTTCCACCGTTCCATACCATTAAAGAGGAAAACTTCATTATTAGAGGAAATAAACGGAAATCTACGTAGGAGAACGACCAGCTGATTCTCAATGGAAAACGAAGAATGATTGATTGATTAAGTCTATTAAAACTGGCGTCGCAACATCTAGGTTATTGACGCAGTAATAAATTTAAATGGAAAACTAAAAATAAATAAGTTGAAAAGAATATTATATAAATATATATAAAAATATATATGTATATAATCATATATGTTCGAATATATTATCATACTTACTTATACTTTACATGTATAGTCTAAATTTTGTTCAGTAGGCCCACCTCCCGCATAAAGATATGTAACTGCTCTGTATTACAATCCTCACCGAGAATTGTAGCTAAAATGAAATGACATTCTCTGTCACGCCCCCCCAGGACAGGAACCTGCCTCAAATTCCCAAGACTGGGACATTAGACCAGCAAATGTCTCACAGTCAAGGACGCAACACAGTCATCGCAAACTGGAGGATTTTCATCGGACATCAAGGACCCGTGAGTGAGTCTTGTATGTCTAATCCTCAATCTGCACAACATCGTTTCATGTCTCCTTGGCAATATGGATATGACCAAGGAGACACTGATGACGTGATACTGCGCATACTTTCCCATAAGGACTGGCAACACTTTCTGATTTTCTGACCTACTAGAGGAGGCATCGTCTGGGTTCTCGGGAGGTGACTGCTGACTTCCCAAGTTGGTCGGCTTCCTCGCTCCCAACCCATTCAGCCCACTCAGAAGGTACATAGATATCCAAATTTTTGGGGTACTTTATCTGTCAAAGCTCCATTTATAACAGACTTACTTATTTGCACGGTACTGATGTTACTACTAGCCTTTATGTTTATCAAAAGTAACCCATGCTTACCCATTTTCACTCACCTTCTAGAAAGTTCATCCGAATTTCAGTTATGGTTCCAAAGGGATGGAAAGTCATAAAAATAGTTTCATAGTCACATTGGATTAGTATAGCTATGACACGAAGCACTCGCAAATTCTTAACATTTGGAGAATTTTCAATCTCCAAGGCGGGTGCAGAGTTCGTCATCTGTGCCAAAACAGCATCATCAAAGGGCCCAGAGGTACTCGATTCTTTATTTCTACTTGTCATAAAGGATCAGACCGAAAGAAAATTAAACCTGAAAACTCTAAAAATGTCCGTGTCCCTACCCGACCCCACAGGCGATGGCACAACATGATTAGAGTGGCCCAAGTGTAAACCAAACCCGCTTGCTAGGACCGAGAGTATTACAAGAATATAATCATCCCCACCCCAATCATATTATGGGCAAACCGGACAGAATGCTGGGAGTCCTATCCCCAGAACCAGACACCCCTGGAATCCATGGTCCAGCTTGCAGAATAGTTCCGCCTTTGAGCTAACAATCTGATATCTCTATTTAGCTCCAGATACAAAACCATTCCGAGCTATGATGTCTTCTCCTATTTATCAGGATATAAACCCATTCCGAGCTATGATTCTTTTCCTATCTATCAAGTCCAATGAATTTTAGCAAAAGTGGAAAATTCCACAAAAAATTAATCCAAAGAAATATATAAATGATATATGGGACTCTTGGACTCAAACCTGGAAACAAATTCCTGGGGTTCAAGAGCCCACTCACCACGTCAAGGTGGTCCCAAGTCAAGGGGGTTGGAATCAGGGGGACCATCAGCATCTGCACTGAATGACTTATTAGAACTTTTGGCCACAGAACACTATACAATTTTAGTGAAACCAAATCTGTTTGCGTGTGAATTTCACCAAAGCATGTCAAGCTGAATACTTACCCTGCTGTATATTTAGGCAATAAGAAACTGGTTTCCGTTGATTTGTTTAATTACCTTGGCTATACCGCTACTTGTAATTTCACTGATGATGATATACGTGAGGAAACGAGGAAGCTGTGTTATCGTGTGAATAGTTTAGCTGAAAGTTTTAAGTTTTGTAACAAAGATGTTAAGTACGTTGTATAAAACATTCTATTACTCCATGTACTGCCCTTCTCTGTAGTCAAGTTACAAAGTGGTTTCTTTCAGAGGCTTAAAGTTAATCATAACAATATCTTGCGACGCTTGAAAAATGAACCACCTTTTTGCAGAGCTTCTTTATTTATTTGGGACCTAGGAAGTAAAGTCTGGTATAGTGGCTGAGAACTAATCGGCAAAGCGTAACGGAAAGAGATGGAATTAGCTCAAATACCTTGACAGCTCTGTTTGAAAGTCTCTAGACTGAAATTTTTGTTTTATTTTGACTGCAGTTCGTTTCTCGGAATAAGTATGCTTACTGTGTCCCTGTGATTTTTATTTTTACACATTTTTTTTACTTAATTTTTATCTTCTAAATACTTTCATAGCTTTTGTAGATATGCCTCGCTTATTCGGATTATATTCTTCATTCTCTTTTTACTGCGATGTTCCGTTTTATTTTCCTTAAGGTGAGCTGCAACTTTGTTTTATTCGCTGACATGGCTGTGCTCTTATGTGAACACGTTTCATCGTTGCTTGAATGTAATTTGTGTTTGGCTGTGGATTTGTTGTGTGTATGAAAGTATGTCTGTATGTTAGTGCTGAAGAGGTTGCATTTGCTTGTGTTTGTGCTAGTGTGAATGAGTCCGCATCTTCAGTTCATTTATTACCCTCTGACTGTGGTGCAGAAATGTTTTTAATACAACATTCACGATGTATTTTTCTTATATATGTATACTGTATAAAGCCAAGAACTGAAATAAAGTATTTATTATTATTATTATTATTATTATTATTATTATTATTATTATTATTATTATTATTATTATTATTATTATTATTATTATTATTATTATTATTATACGAGTGAATTGCATATAGCAATGACTGGATCAGTTCATAACCTCTTTCTCAACTACCAAACTTAATCGGAATAAATTTAGAACCTTTTACTATTTCACTTTTTCTTTTCAATTAAGTTTAATCTCACCAAGATTATAGTAATCAAAGAGCACATAAGTAAGAGAGAGAGTAATCGAGTTTTCTGTACAGCGTATAATATTGTGTGAACTCTCACCCACGGCCCATGAAACTCTCAGCCATGGGCCATGAAACTTCACCCACGGCCCGGTGGTGGCGTGTGTTGTTGGCACCTATAACGGTGCCAGACGCACGATCATTTTTAAGATCTGAGGGCTGATCAACATAAATTTAACCTTAAATAAAGTAAAAAAATCAACATACTACTGAGGCTTTTAGATCTGAGGGCTGATCAACATACCAATTTGCAGCCCTCTAGCCTCAGTAGTTTTTAAGATCTGAGGGCTGATCAACATACCAATTTGCAGCCCTCTAGCCTCAGTAGTTTTTAAGATCTGAGGGCGGACAGAAAACGTGCCGACGGACAGACGAATAGCATCACAATAGTTTATTTTACCTCGAAGTCATAACAACAGAACTTCCTTCGCTTCTGACGCCCCCATTGTAATTGCTTCCTGAAAGCGAGATTAAAAATACAACAAAAAGATGACGGAGTGGAAAGGCTGCAACTTTTCTTGCGAAAATTAATTATAGAATTAATATCCGAAAGCGAAGGTGAAAAAAGATTCGTTGATTTATTCAAGTCAGTCTTTATTACGAAGAACTGATGATTTTTCCAGCAGTGGCATTAACGAAATTTCTTAATTACTTCGCATTGAAGGATTCTCACGTGAATGGCAAATATTCATAAAAAAAAAAAAGTAAGGAGAAAATCCTTCGCACTTTTCCAACCTGTACCAAAGTTCTTTGTCATTATTTGATCAAGTGAGATTCGGCCTCAATAACAAACGTTTGTTTCAACCTCTTTGTCCCTTCTGTCAGGTCCCTGTCGCCCTGAGGCCATTAGGTGCTTTTTATTCTCCGCCTCCCAAGGGGAGAAGGGAGAAGCGCCTTCTTTTGAGGAGGTTGTCTAGCCCTCGGCAATAGGAAGAAGTGACTCAAATGAAGACGATCACAAGAATGAACATTTCTGTAGGCTTAGTATGGCTTGTGGGAGACCTGTACAAGTGTACAGTGCTCCCCACATGTAATCATTGGTTGATTACGTAATCACAGAGAGAGAGAGGAATTTTCATCATGTTAATCATAACCCTTATTGATCTTGCACAATCGTGATCCCTCAACATCTATGATAAGGAGTAAAGTTAGTGAGCGAGAGAGAAAGAAGATGTCGGGAGGCGTTTCATTGCAGCAGTGTCACGGACAGTGAGTTATGTGTCTAAGGAAGGGTACTATTCTTCTTCTTCATTCTACATGCTTTTTCCCATTTTTTTATATGAGGTAAGCACGATGCCTTCTTTTGAAGGACTTTGATTTGGCGTTGGGGTAGACTGTAGCCTCGATCGGCTCCCCTGCCTGACATCGCTAAGACCCTGGTAGCGCATGTGTACATGTATCGTACCAAATCCCCAGCTCCCTTTCTCCCAGCAGCGGGGAGGGTTGAGAGGTTAGGTCGACAGTTCGAGACGTGTGAGGTGTCTGTTATGTTTTTTTAGAAGATGTTGGAGTGGCTTTGTTTGTGTGTATTAGTCTGTAACACCCATTTGCTTTCAGCAAACCTATCCATTGATTACGTACATAATCCCGGGGTGTCTACACGGATAGCAAAGTGTCCGCCTCTCTGACTGGTCGGCTGCGGATTTGAACCCACGCCACAGACCTCTATGAAGTCCGAGGCTGCTGCTCTACCAACCTAGCCATCGAGGCTCTCTAAGGAAGTGTACTACTGAACATGGAAATTTCCTTTCTAATAAGCGCATGTTGTGTGGAGGCACAGTCCGGTGTCACCCTGGTTTCGTTTTCGCCCCACGTGATCTTCGATGGAACCATCGGTTAAGTCCAACGGCGAATGATGCAAGATTTCGCCAGAGAACTAGTAGAAGTTTCTAGTCGGGGGTGGTGTGCCAAGCAGGTTTACCATGAGCCAATCAGAAAGCAGCAGCTGCAAGAATCTCCAGATAAGGAATCGACGATCATCGAAAATGTCGGCATTAGCTCTGCACACACAGGCGTACGAGCCAGGGGCCTGGGGGGCTGCAGCCCCACCAAGATTTGGGTAAACAAATTTTTCGGGCAGAGCAGCTAATGTAGCAGGGCTATCTATTCAACTGGCAGATCGTGAGCTAAATCCGGTCCTTGAGTGGTTTTTCTTCTCATGTATTAAATTTTACTTTTCCCTCAAAAAACGAAATGCCAAAACTGTTCTTTTTAAAATATTTTTTTAGTTCTTACTGTTTATAAACAAACTATCAGGCAGTGCTGACAGGCTGAGCTGCATGCTCGTGTCCATATCGTCCGTAAGTAAATTAGTAAATTACGTAATCGTGGACAGGCTCATAAACTGTACGTGTCTAAGACGGGAGAACAAGTACACACTATGCGTCGGCACTCGGCTGGGATTAATACTAGGCTATTATTCCTCTTTCTAATCAAGAGGCTAGGATTCAGGTTTTGTATACTCAGATCAGGAATTCCGAACGCGTGAGCCAGGAAGCGTTAACTTTGGGGAACGGCAGGGTTGCTAAACCCATATTTTTGTACTTAAAACTTACTTATGTTGGTTTACTTTTTTTTTCTTTTACTATGGCGGTGTTTAGGAAACCGCTGACACTGTCGTGTCATTAATGACTAGAGACTGAGCAAAAATTGTTATTCACGTAATTCAAGTTGTATTATGTTACGTATTTTATGCGACAGAAAATCTGATGTGTCCTTTTTCGGGGGAAATGCCCATTATTGCATGCTTGGGTGTCGGTGATCGGTTGCATGGAGTTAGTCACTATATTTTCCCCCCAAATCTTGGTTAATGTGGTACTGTACTGCACATGCACTCAGGGGCGTCATTTCAGATTTTTGTTTGGGGGCGGGGGCAAAACGGTTTGGCCAGCGAAGCGAGCCTAATCAGCTGAGTTTTTTTTTTTGAGCTATTTTATGTGTTTTTGAAGCCACATGAGCAAGGTATTTCAGCAAAAATTATATACTCCCACTACTGTATGTTTTATCTCATCATCACTGGTGTCTAGTAGACAGACAAAGATCAAGAAACATAATATTTCTGAGAAATTTTATATATTTATGATTGCACATTTCAAAAGAAAACATGCTGTTACTTCCTGGTGCTGGGGGTGACGGGGCCAAGTTGAGTTGAGACTTTGGGGGCAACTTGGATCTTGGGGGAGGCAAGTTGAGTCTTGGGGGCAGTTGACCCCCAGCCCTGCCCCTCAAATGACGCCCCCATGCATGCACTTTGCTATCTCGTGAATCCTGATTGGATGAAAATCAACATGACTGATATCGATGGGTGCTTGTGATAAATATTCAAACTGTTGCTTCAGTAATATATCTGAATATTCATATATATAAAAAAAAACTTTAAAACCCTCACACCTTCTTGGAATGATCCCATATGTGCCGAGAGAGCAATGCGCATTGCCACGTCTTCACCCATTGGTGAATAGATGACATCACACCAACTATAGGTTATTGGTCATGGGAGTTCCCGGATTAAATTATGAGTGAGACATTTAATAGTTATGAACTGAACTAACTGCTTACTGTTCCTTTTTAAATAATACCATATTAAATTACATTTTCAGTGTATCAAATGCCCACACTTTTCTTTTAAGTATATACTACCGGTAGGTTATTTTCAAACATTTTTATTATTAACATGGGTAGCGAAACATGAAAAATCAAATAATATGTTATTATTTTTTTTTTTTTTAATGTACTGTATAAGTATTCAGAGAAGAAATGGAGGTACTATAAACTTATGACCCTTCCATGTTCCATCAATTATTTCAGTTTCATTATTCGGTCCTACTTCTGAAGTAACTGTATAGCTCTGCTATATAGCCTATGTAAAATATTTTGTAGAAAACCGTTACTCAATGTGACCAAAGTCTTTTTTTTTATGCTGAGCTTTAGCGAAGCATAATAGTATGGAATATCCGTGATGTCCGTCTGTGTCATGTATACTGATGGACATAATTGTAATCGACACCGACAGACAGACACAGGCACACACACACACACAATCAGCATGATCGTATGGTGGGGTGCATACACGGAGGTAAAGTAGATGTACTTCCTGGCATGTCCACTTTATTTATTTATTTATTTTATCTCTTCAAGCTGAATTTGACCAATGTGGATTTTCACTTGCATCAAACTCTTGTAGAGTCCTCGCTGTCAACTGCTATTTATATAGATAGCTATGGATGAATTTTTTCCGTTTAACATTTTATGTAATGTGCGGACAGTGTGACTGATAATGCCATGCACAGGGTTCCCACTCTCTGGTCAGCAAAAATTTCCCTGACTTTTCCCTGATTTTTCCAGGAATTTTGACAAAATTCCAGGTATATTTTCATACTTTGCAAAGTATATTTTTAAGTGTAATTTTACTGATGATTCAATGAACAAAGGAATGAAGCTGCCATAGCGTGATAGCCATTCAGTCTGCAATTAATCTTACCTTGTACACATGGAACAAAATAATGAAAAATGCACCTTAGCATAAACCTCAATTTTCACCAAAAATTTCCCTGACTTTTTCATGATATTTTTAAAAATTACAAAATTCCTTGACTTTTCCCTGACTGGATTTTTTTTCCAGTTTTCCAGAGGCGGTGGGAACCCCGTATACCGTTTTTCGCTGTTCATTCATTGATTACGGTAATTCATGGTTTTCGCTTCAGATGGTTCGTTAGACGGTGAAGAGTAGGATGCTAAAAAACAGTGCACATGTTTTCACGGCCTGAGTCAGCAGAGTTCAGACAGAGAGATACATCACAGTTATAAGCAGTGCTTAGTGAAGATTACGTATAGTTTTGCAGTATGGCTGACATCCACGGAGACGGAAAGCGACCTTATCGCCGACGTGTCACTTGTTCCGAATGCAACAAAACTGTAGATTCTGATTACAAGGATCGTCATGCTAAAAGTCAACACAAAGGGAAAATTGTGACGTTTACAGAAAAATGTGACGAGAGTCAGCTAAAACTCAGCTACTTTGGTATCAGTATCACTTCAGAGAACACTGATGATTCAAGACGTGGACCAGGAGTCCCAGACCCCTCAATGTAGCCAATCAGTTGATTCAAGTCTAACTCTGGACACCAGCTCAACTGCTGCTGATCAGCAAATGAAAGAAGACCCATCAGCTGCAAGCTTCATCTGAAGTAAATTTGGTTGTCAGTGATGGAGATAATTCTTAAATTTCTACACATGTATCTTCAGCTCCCAGTCCAGAGATCACAGTTCCACTGGCTGTCCGCACTAGTGAACAAGAACAACCCCCTTGTCATGATCTTCATTAGGGGCCTAAGCAACCAATTCTCAAAAAATACAGCCCTCACAAATTCGGCCCAGAAGAGTTTCAAAGAGACTTTCATCTAGAATAGTTCAAGAAATACCCTTGGTTAAGTTATTCAATCGAGAAGCATGAAGCAACATGTCATGCATGTGCTCAAGAACTATGTTCGCAGGAGTCGGCAGTATTTGAAAACAATTACTGAATGATTACTTTACACTGCACAGCGTGGGCATGAAAAAAACGGGCTGATATTGGACGTGCTTCAGATACAAATCGGGAACTTCTCCTAGTATTCAGAATGCATTACTCCAGATCTCTGCAGACCTCAGACTTAATCACATTAAGAAAGATGTCGTTGCCAGTGAACATTATGGGGTAATAGTAGATGAAACCTCAGACGCAAGTCGTACTGAGCAGGTTTCCATTTGTCTCAGTTTTCTTGCCAAAGGGAAGAAGAAGGAGGCATTTGTAGGACTTTATGAGACAAAGACTACTGATGGTGAAGCTTTGTTTGCTCTTGTCACAAAGGCAATCGGTGATCTTAATTTAGATCTTCGAAATATTGTTGTGAACGTTTTGATGGACCCTCAAACATGAGTGGTAAAGAAAAAGGATTAGCAGCCAAAATGAAAGAATGTGCACAAATGGCAATATACGTACACTGTTATGGACACTTGTTGAATCTGGCACTGCAAGACACAATGAAAGAAGTGGTTCCACTATGCAGTGCACTTGACACAGTTCAGAGTTTATATACTTTTCTTGAAGCTAGCCCAAAACGACTTGCTTTCTTTGGAGACATCAAAGTTGAACATGAGCAGTTACCACTCACTTTAAAATCCTTAAGTATCACACGATGGCCATGCAGTGGGAAGCCGTGAAAGCTGTTCACGAGCAAATTGAGAGAGTTGTAAAAGCTCTTATTCAGCTAGCAGATGACAAAGATCCCAAGACATACTCTGATAGTCGTGCACTTCTTTCTGCGATCTGTGACTTTGAGTTCATTCTTGGACTCTGTATCCTCAGTCATTCGTTCAAACACCAACAGTCCGAGCAGATACTCACAGTCCAAAAATATGGATGTCAGCACTGCTCGCCGAAATGCAGATCTTACCATCAGGACGTTGGGAGAATGTTGTAATGATGATAGTTTTGACAAGATCTGGGGATTGAAAACACAAGATTCAACTTCTGTGATGCACAGATACCTCGAAGAAAACCATCTCGTCGATTGCAAGCCCTTGTAGGAGAATTGACAGGGATGGATGCCCATCCACTGACACCATCATCGTGTCAACACTTATTACAATTCAATTGACAAAGTCCTGTCAGAACTGGAAGTTCGTTTCAAGAGTAATGACCAAGATGTTCTGTGTGCTCTTGGTACCATTGCAATGAGTGATTTACCATCACAAAGTGACTATGAACTAGTTGCAAACTTTTATGGCCTGGACAAGGATCTGATGGAAGCAGAACAGAGACTTTTCCTTAAATTTAAGCAAAGGCGACAAGGAGTCTTCCTCAAGACAGCATCAGATGTTGTCCAGTTTCTACACGAAAATGAACCGTCAGAAATGGTACCCGAGTTCATGAAGTTTGTATCTATTTTGGCTGTCATCCGTGCTACTTCATGTTCAGTAGAGAGGTCTTTCAGTGGATTTCGTAGACTGAAATCCTACCTTAGCAGCACCGTGGGTCAAGCAAGAGTTAACTGCCTAGCACTTATCAACACAGAAAGAGAATATGCTAATAGAGTGATTGAAGAAGATATGGACAAAATTATAGATATTTTTGGAAAGAGAAAGGGACGTGAAAAATATTTTTTCTGGCTTGATTTTTTCTGTAAACTTTAAACATAACTTTATTATGGATAGGAAAAGAAGCACTTTATATTTTTCTAATTATGTTTGAATTTAGTATGAAGGTGAACTGTTATTTATTGCAATTTTTAATGATTACTATATTTGTACCATTCAACCATTGCAATTTATTTCAGCAACAGCTATTATTCATTTAGTATGTTACATTAAAAAGTATAACCCATACTAATCATTCAGTTTAATTTTATACTATGGGCTTTATGTAGTACTTATGAATGTGGGTGAAATTTAGCAGTAAACGTTCATTTTTGCATGGTGTGCAGAATAAATGTGCAGTGTCTTCATGGAGTGTGGTTTCTTCCTCCACACATACACACACACACACAATGTATATGTATATATATATATATATATATATATATATATATATATATATATATATATATATATATATATATATATATATATATGCATATATGTATATGTACAGTATATTAGCTTGGATTTACAGGCAAAATACATTTCGGGCAGGAAGAGTTCAGGCCTCCCAGATGAAAAGGGTCCCTTACGACTATGTTTGCACATTTAGTGGTATATAAGCTCCGGCAGGATCGCCTTCGTGCGGACAGAAAGACCGAACGAGGACGGATGAGAGGAGAACAAGGGCAATTAAGAGTACAGAGATAAAAAGAGCGAGAAATTTGAGCGTGTCAAGTCCAAGGACCCCTCCACATCCCCACACACAACGATCATCGCAACGATCATCGTTATAGCAAGCAATTCCGAGTATTGTGGGGTCATTGCACTGCCAAAAGTGGGCCGGACCTGGCGATCGGATGATTTTAGCAGAAGTTCACACTCTCGATTCACTTTCGATCCCTTCAGATTGTGATGTACTCCGGTTTTATCTTGTCTAGACAAGTAATATGAATATATATACATTGAAGTTGTGTGGCTATTCTGTTATATATATATATATATATATATATATATATATATATATATATATATATATATATATATATATATATATATATATATATATATATATATATATATATATTTACATACATATATATTACTACATTCTGGGGCCGGTTGGAAGAATGGGGGTTGCTTACTTTAATGAACTGCCTTGAAAGCCAACACAAAACACCCAGAATGTAAGTGGTAAATGGAATGGATAACTGACTTTATTAAGGTTTATTTATAACTTATTCAGGTTTCAGACCGAACTGGGGTTTACTGAAAATAATAAATTATCTTTAGTTCATGAACTTTATAAGCATGCTATAGATTGGCAGTTCCGATAACCCTTCCTGCAGTTCCCGTTCATGGAGGTCTGAGTCTCAGGCCAAATATCTACGGGAAAGAAACAATTGCATCGTTTCTTTTCAGATTTCAGACGGAAATGATACGAAAATAATCAGAGGGATGGCGTGGCTTTGTTTACATACATAATGCCCTCCAGGAATAACAGACCATGTTGTTAATATGTAAAATATTTTCCCTTCTATTCATCGAAAAGGATGAACATGAATTCAGAGACCTCCTCAACTAAAGTGTTGAAAATGTGCAGGATTGTACAGATGTTGTTATGTCAGTCATTTTCGATTAAATTTTTGCTTGCATGCTTCTTCATGCATTCGTCCTAAAGACGATTATCATTGTTGACTGGATATACATTTCATAGTATGTTTATTTAAAAAAATATTAAACATTCTATTACCACGAATTACTGTCATGGTTTGATTACAGTATCACTATTAAACAGTTGCAAAGACAGTACTGATATTGTCTTAGTTTCATGACATATACAGTATACACACACACACACACACACATATATATATATATATATATATATATATATATATATATATATATATATATATATATATATATATATATATATATATATATATATATATATATATATATGTGTGTGTGTGTGTGTGTGTGTAACGCCATCTGATGGCACTTTCTTGAACGAGGCTGATAATCCTCTGAGAGAGAGGCATCCCTGGGGTCGTCACAATACAAGAGCCTCAGGGGCATTTTGGGACATGTAGTAGGAACTAATCGTCCGCCATAATTTTCTTAACGGCGTCGTGTACAGGTGGGAGCCGAGTTGTTCTTCATCACATGGTTAACCCCACTTTTATTTCTTCTAATCTTAAATGCAAAGATTTTAATACCAGAGCAGTTAGAGGTGTGGGCCATTCCTCGACGATCTTTGATTTTCCTTATCTATTTGATCGTTCGGGTGACCTTTCGAGTTCTTTATTTGTGAAGTGCCATGGAGGGCAGTGTGAAAGAGCCCTTTCAACAAAAGCAGTCATGACACTGAGTTTCAATCCTCCAAGCCACCCACCCACCCACTCACTCCGACCGTGAAGGCAGAGAGAGGCCCACCAAGTCAGTTCTTTTCTTGTCCTCTTCCATCTCCAAATGAGCACTTTTTGCGAGACGAGGATGTCGAGGAAAGGAGGAACTTTGCTGCTCATGCATAAGACAGCAGCTGCTTCCTCTCAACAAAAAACAGCGTTATGTTTCAGTATATCTCCTGGGTACCGTTGACACTTTGCTCTGTTGAACTGCAGTGAAACGAAATCGCCGTGATTGACTTTTCCTGTGCTTTTATGTCTTTCTGTATTGGTCTTATTAAAGTGAAAACGCTCCTGAATGTGTCTATTCCCTTCCTCTGATCAAATGAATGTGAGACATTTATTACCTGAACTTTCCACTATAGAAAAAGGAATTTTTGAAAAGCAGAGAAACTTTATTATAAGTCAAGTTGTGTGGATGCATCCGTTATTTACAATAATAATAATAATAATAATAATAATAATAATAATAATAATAATAATAATAATAATAATAATAATAATAATAATAATTTGGCAGAAGACCCTCACTCAGACTTGTCTCATTAAATGCTACCGCTTCCTTTGCGACGTTTACTTCAAAATGAGTCTTTTCAATGTCTTATGACCTGTCTCTGGGGGGTTGGTCTTGCAAGTGTCTGTCCTTCATCTAAGTCTGTCGTTCTCTAGGACAGAGACACAGCCGGGTTCAAGTTCGTCTCTACATTTCATTTGCACAGAGTATAAACAGGCATAAAATATACAGCTTTATTCCATTAATGGTGAGATCATTTCAGAAGTTCAAGCGAAGGTGCAATGCATTAGTAATCTAGCACTATTCCCCTTGCATTTTAATACATTTTTATCTGTTTATTAATGCTGCCTGGGTGGTACCTGTTTAGACGGCCATATGTTATCACGGGCACTTACAAAAAGGCAGCTCGGAAGTGATGCAAAGGTGTCAAAATGAGCACGATGACTGATGTGAACCTCTGGACTCGGAACAATAAAGAGAAACCAGATTGAAATGTCCATTAGGGCATTCCATAGACGCTCTCAGCAGACCGTCAGGTGGTGAGTGACGGAACGTGCTTCCCGATGGCGAGTAGCTACGCCCTGGACCATTTCTCGGGGCTGGGTCAGAACTCGGGGCTTCATGTCCTGTGTCTCCTGGAGGAGGCTTCAGTCAGACGGTACCCTTTCCTCATAAATTTAGGGCTTCATGCCCTAGTATCCCCTGGAGAAGGCTTCAGTCACGGATGGTTTCGTTATTATTATTATTATTATTATTATTATTATTATTATTATTATTATTATTATTATTATTATTATTATTATTATTAGAAATAGCTCCACTGTGAGTCTAAAAACCTTCAGTAACTGGATCAAAGAAGGCATCCCAGTAGGTAAAGCCCAACGGGGCACCGCCTTCCTCGGGAAATACCCCAAGCAAGAAGCCTCGAGGGAGTTCCAACTGACCAGCTGACCCATCACAGACTCTGATGACTCCTGACAGCATGTGACGTCACTCACGACCTTCTTGCCATCTGACCTCGGACAGACTTTTCCTGAAACCTTATCTTCTTCATGTTCTGCTGACCTTCTTTGTTCTTCTTACCCAACACTAAGGGTAGACCCAGACTTCTCCTATTCATGAAGTTCTTATTTATCATTCTTATTGACATATTTACTTTTTATTATCCTTGTTTTTATTATTTCAGCTTCATATTGCTTCGAAATATCTACTTTTTTCATGAAACTTTCCCTTTATCTTATTCGTTATTTTTCTGTATTGTTAATGATCTTGCTCTTCCTGCAAACTCTGCTTTATTTTTTTCCCCGATTCAGTCACCTGTTCCCTTCATCATCTCCTTAGGTTTAGTAAATGAATTGCCCTTCCATTTCCATCCACTTTCCTTTCAACTTCGTTTCTTAATCAGCTTTTCTTTCGGGTTTTGTTTGAATGAACGACCGAAAGTATCCAACCGCCAGTCTCACTGCCACTTGCCCTATTAACTGAAATGTGGAGATCTTTTACCGTAGAGTTTCGTAAATGTTCTCCTATAAGACTTCTCATTCTCTCCTGTCAAGCTTTTATCGTCTCAGATCACCCACGTCTTCTCGTCTGCGGGTTTAAACTTCGCTTAGAGGCCGTGCTGGCATAAGGCCACTGTAATCTCCAGAGTTCTCCTTAACATTAGAAACATCATTCTAATTCGGTACTGACCCAACAAAAGCAGTTCAAGCCATCCTTACAATGTTTTTTGGGGAATCATTGACCACTGATTGAACCAAAAAATGTACTTCATTTTTTTTTTCAGTAGCTTATAGAATAAGTACCTTTCAACATTAGACAATTATTCAAAAGAGAAGTGATAGACAACCTGAAAGGCAAATAATAACAATAATAATAATAATAATAATAATAATAATAATAATAATACTGAATTCGCCAGTTCTTAAGTTCGTATCAAGTAACAATTGCCCCTATATTCATGTCCAATATAAATGGGGGTTTATCTTCTGAATAATAATAATAATAATAATAATAATAATAATAATAATAATAATAATAATAATAATAATAATAATAAAAATTCACCAGTTCTGAAGTTCATATCAACAATATGTTATTATCATTAGTCAATAACATTGGCATAATATATCCTTTCTTCCTTACATAGGTTTAATTAAAATGAAACGCTAAACACAGATTGAATCTATGACTTTAGTAAATCATTTTTAAGCTCAGCGGAACCCACCACTGAACGAGAACCAGGGCGAAGTTATATGCTTTCAAAATAACTTATTTCGACTCGTTGGATTCGTCCGATTCGGTTGATTCGTAGGTGACTTCGGCTACGTAGCCTGAGTCTCCCGCGACGAAATACCTGACGGTCTGCAGACGACCGTCGGGAGGCTCGACGTAGTACAACCGTCGGGTGTCGTCTCCGTCGCGGGATTCCTCGTGTCCGAACTCGTTGCTGGACCCAGCTGAAGCTGTACCTG
>NC_089789.1:2796568-2831568 GCF_040412425.1 Macrobrachium rosenbergii | reverse complement strand
ACAATCGTATCCAAAAAAGCGCGAAGAATTCGAGAAAGTTAAGAGGGCATTGTGGCTATTACAATTACACATGTAAGCATATATATATATATATATATATATATATATATATATATATATATATATATATATATATATATAATAATGTATGTATAACAATAATAATAATATGTATGTATGTACATACATACATACATCTATATATATAATGTATATATATATATATATATATATATATATATATATATATATATATTATATGTATGTATGTATATATAATATTGATTTTGAGGTTGAGTGAATTTCATATAAAATGACATTTATAGCTTAATGTTTGTGAATATAAAAACGTGTAGGTGTATGTGACAAAGCTTACATGCAGTTCTGGAAATTGTTTCATGTGCATTACACGTAAATGCTACTCATTTCACGTTCTAATATTTGCTATTTGTGTTCATGACGAGGAAAATACTTTAATATGCAATGCAGAGCAGTAATTTCTGAACATTAGCAGAGATGGATTTTCTATTTTATCTTTTCTAAATTATGATACTAAATTAAAACTGCACTGCGATATTATTATTGTAGGTATTTTTCATTGCATTTTTCCGTAAATTGTGTACCTTTCTTTTTCATCAGCTTCATGTGGGTTTGTAAAGTTTCTGGGAAAACAAATATAATATGATGCTATTTTATCGTTCGTAACGTTATGCAGCGCCTAAGTGATTTTGCGCTGAGCAACATCGTCCATTAGAAAAATGACAGCGCTGTCCTTGAGATTAAGCTTTCGAGTGTAAACTAGTTTCTGTTATTCAAGAGAGGATCATCTGCATTCCATTTGTTCTATATCATATGAGTTGAGATGTAGTTTTAGACAGCGCGGGCCACAAACCAGATGAAACTGTTGACAATGATTGACGGAGAGTCCATTAATGATAAAGTAGGATTTGACGCGAATGAAGTTTTCTCTTTTAGCTACAAAATCAATCAGTCAATCAGCTGCCGACTTTCCAGTATGATTACCGTTGCGTTAGTCTCTCTGACGCAACCTGTAATGACCTGTATCTCTCAGGTTAGATGCGAGTTTATCCATCATCCCTCTGTCATGAAGGAACGGTTGACATGTCCGAAAGTATCCGTTCCTTCTTGTTAGACATTTTAGCCGGGCGGAAATCCCATTAGACTCTCATTTAATATCGGACACTGAGGAACGTGACTCTGGGCTAATGGGAAAGTCGCATCGGACGACAATAAAGGCCGAATCAATTTGCTCTGCGAATTGCTTTCCCGACCCTAATGGAAAGTGGTCAGATCGGGGAATAAACCGAATTCTTGCCAGTCAGCACATTGCTCTCCTTAAAAGAGAAGTATTGGGAGGGTTAAACGCTCTTTAATGTCTTCAGATCCCTAAGAGAGGCAATCGCATTCTTCGCCGTATTGTCTGGAGGCACTGGGTGAAATAAGATCGGCGAACATGTTCTGCGGAATTTGGCACTGATGGGCCAACAGAATTTGTCTGGGTTTTAATTTTGTCTGTCAGTGTGGTTTGTGTCACAATTTATTTGTGCTGTGTGATTTTCACTTGCTCGCTTTATGTATGTTGTTTGTATGTTCGTGTGTATTTAGGAAGACGAGTAAAAAACATTCCTTAAGATGCTTGTCTTTAAATAATCTATATATATTCTCTTTTTTAATAATTTTATTGTTATTATATTTTTGTTATATTTGCATAGCCTGCTTTTCCCTTTTTTCCTGTTTATTATATTATCATTTTCACTCAGCGTAAATAGAAAATGTATGGTTTTATCGTTATCGTATTTTCGATATATTGGCATAATTTTCTTTTCCATTTTGTGTATATTTATTATATTCGATAAGTAAAAAAAAGGATCAAATAATTTTGTACAAGTTGCCACACCTTTTTCAGTCAACGTCAATATAAAATTGAATTTTAATGATGATCAGTCTACACTGAAGGTGTGACTTCATAAGGCATAAATAAATTAAAAGGCGAATCGGGCATTTCCAGCCCTCAGAATTATTCAGTTCTGTTTCAGAATTACTTCCAAAGCAGCAAAATTTTTGAAAAATGAAAAGTGAATAACTTACTTCTTATATTTCCAATTATATTTCTTAAATTTTAAGTTCACTGAAACGTTTCTCCTTTCTCGAGTATTTGCTCTAGCAACGATAATAAAGCTGTTTTTATATTCTCCAGATGTGAAACAGACAATGATCCTTAAGAGAAAGCGTATTAGAAAGTGTATATTTATGACAGTATAGCTTTTAATTATTGTGGTTATACATTCACATATCTTCATTTCTTTTTGACTTTTATGAAAGGAATATTTTCCAGCTACAGATTGATGCTATTTGCAACTCTCTCTCTCTCTCTCTCTCTCTCTCTCTCTCTCTCTCTCTCTCTCTCTCTCTCTCTCTCTCTCTCTCTCTCTCTCATTATATAGATATGAGATTTTCTCCCCCACTTCCTTTTTCTTTTCCATTATATTAGGATCTAGAAGCTCTTGAGCTCCGCTGTTCCTGGATGATTACTGACTTTGTTTCATGGAAATGCATGAAATAAGGAAAACAAAAAAATGAGGAGAAAAGAAAAGCAAAGATGGGATGCATTATTATATCCGACGAAGGGGAAGACAGAGAATAAAATGTAATCTTTTAAAACTGCAGAGCTTGCTAATAACATTGGATGTTATTTTAATGAAGATTAATGTCCCGCGGCTGTAAGCAGTGTCACTGCTGAATAATTAAACGTTTTTCGTCGTCGGAAAATTGTATGGAAAATGAAGACTCTTAATGGAATTTCGCTTCCATAAAAGGAGTGGCGGGGGGGAACTGAAGAAACTCGGAAAGACGTTTTCAAAGTATTTGTGTGTTTTTTTTTTTTTTTTTTTTGCTAGTTACAAAAGCATTTTTTTTTTTTTTTTGCTTTTAACGACCTTTTCTACACTTTTGCCGTTTTTGGTCTTGATAAAATGTATGCTTTTGTGTCGTAACCTCATATTTTTATTTATGAATAAAGAACTAGTAGAGTATATATATATATATATATATATATATATATATATATATATATATATATATATATATATATATATATTATATATACATATATAGGTATATATACACATATATTTATTATGTGTATGTGTGTGTGTGTTGAATCAAGGATGAACCTTTCTAGAAAAAAACTTCTGCAACACTTACCTTTCATATATTCTCGTCAAATGACCAGTAATGGAATATGAGCCTCCCCACACAACCTAACCCCACCACCAAACTTCAACTCATTTGCACATGCACACACATATACATGCTGTACAACACGTCTCTCTCACCTTGTCTTAGTAACTCAGTGCTGGATATTTGAACTCTTACGTTCAGCCATATTTCCTATATCATTTTGTCAATATTTTGAGCTCCATATGTGTTTGCCTCTAAAACGTCAAAATTTGACACCTTTCCACCAACCTACAATATCCCAATCTTTCCATAACAAGACCACCGTAGACCTTCGGATATCTCTTCACCTATGCTCGCCTCTTTATCATTTTTCCTAATTATGTATAATATATATATATATATATATATATATATATATATATATATATATATATATATATATATATATCTTCTACTCTATATATATACACACACACCCACACAAGCATATATATATATATATATATATATATATATATATATATATATATATATATATATATATATATATATATATATAATGTATATATATAATGTATATATATTCACATCACAACTACTTCAGTTTTCATATTCCTACTTCACCTGAGTTTGCTGTCGATGAACACGGGTTAAGAGTAAAGTTCATCTGACTTAATTACTGCCGTATGCATTAAGATCAGTTGCGCAATTTATACTTATTTGTATGTACAGTATACAGAGTAAGACTCGGGAGAGTGCAATTAGAATTAAATTTCTGTTATTTGTTTCCGCCTTTAAAAAAAACTCTTTTTTTATTTACGTGACAAGATATTATGACTTAGAAGTTTTAAAATGGAATTTCATTAGAAGTCTAATTAAAAATGTTTAATTAGAACACTCTTCCCTCTCTCTAAAATATAGTGACGTGTTGATTTTATATTTTGATATACCGTACATGTATACAATGCATATGCATGGACAGTTTGTTTGTGCTTTTGTGTATGTGTATGCATTTTCTTTATACACCACACGTGGTTCTTCATATCTTTTTGATGCATGTATGTGCCCATATTATTTCCTCTCTGTCATATCTATATGCATCGATCTATTTATCTCTCTCTCTCTCTCTCTCTCTCTCTCTCTCTCTCTCCCTCTATATATATATATATATATATATATATATATATATATATATATATATATATATATACATACACTAGGTGACCAAACCAACTGCCAGAAAACTCTAGAAGGACTCAGAACATCTTTCCTACATCTCCACTCTAGGAAATGTTTGTCATGCTTTAAATGAATATGATATATATATATATATATATATATATATATATATATATATATACATATACAGGGTGCAGCATATCATAACGCGCCCTTTGTTTAAGTGAAACAAAATTAAAGCCTTTGATTATCTTTATTTTTCCGAACATGAATGTATTTGCCACAGGAATTAATAGATTAATATAATATATTAACAAAATTAATATAATGCTTATTCGGTTTAATAATGCGGCATAAGTAGCATGTACAATTTTATATCTTATAATGTATATTTTCTTTATTATTTTCTTTAATTAATTTGCTAAATCTTCATTTTCAGATATTTTACAACCATGAGATTAACAAAGGAACAGAGAGTAAAAGCAATTCAATTGTACTATCAAAACAATAAAAATGGTGCTGAAACCGCAAGATTATTATCAGCTGAATTTAACATCCCAAGGGTGCAAAGCCGAAATATCATTTGTATTGAACATTATTAAACCGAATAAGCATTATATTAATTTTGTTAATATATTATATTAATCTAACCTGTGGCAATACATTCATGTTCGAAAAAATAAAGGATAATCAAAAAGGCTTTAATTTTGTTCCACTTAAACAAAGGGCATTACTTACTGTATGTCGCACCTGTATATAAATTATATATGTATATAATTATGTATTATATATAATTATATATATATGATATATATATATATACATACACACATTTATATATATATATTATATATATATATATATATATATATATATATATATATATATATATATATATATATATATATATATATATATATATATATATATATATCAGCTCACTGTCTGATTAAAATGGAGAGAGTTAGAGAGAGAGAAGAGAGAGAGAGAGAGAGAGAGAGAGAATGACTGACTTGCAGAAGCAAATATTCTTTACCCCACTCCCACTATAGAAGACCGTACCGACGTTCCTCAAAGTGCAGCAGTTGCCGTTTCTTAATTTAATCCCTGTTTGCATCATATACATTTACCCTCCATAAACGCAGATTCTGCAAATGCTTTTCGGAAAAGATTCCAAATGTAGCCTAATAGTATATATTCCACTATAACGAATTCCGAAGGTAAAAGCGAAGAAGGAACTAACGAATCAATGAGGAAATTCGCATTTGAACTAATGAAAAAAAGAAACAACGTACATTATGCACGGCGAGTTTAGCCAGTAACTAATACAAATGTACCGATGGTGATGGATTTGTTTCGTCTCTTCGAATAAAAATTATCAATGCTGGTTGATCCAATGTTGATTTTATCGAGGTAATAAACAATTTTATTAATAATTATCACAAATTATGATCAAAATTCACGTAAATTCGATACAAAAATTTATGTTATAGGGGACTTATTGTTGTGGGCTAAATAGGATGAACGGTAGTTCTTCATCTCCAAAGTTATGCTCATACCTACGAAGTTTTTTTATTGTTAGATTAAGTACTTAGATATGATGATGGTAATACCTCAAGGTACATAAGAATTTTTATTGGCAGGGTTTAATTAAGGTACGTTTGGGTTAAGATGAAAGCTGAAAAAAATGTGGTAATTTCGTGGCGAGTAATTTTTTGTTGTTGTTGAGGGGGTAGGTCTGTCACAGAAGTATTCGGTCTTCTGATATACATGCGCAGGTGTTTCGTCTTGGCGATGAATTAGCTCTTGAATTCAGAGTTGTGCTCGTAACTACGATTTTTTTCCTGAATTAAGTACATAGATGTATTGATGGTAATGAGTTTGTATTTTGTGTAGGGTATGATAAAGATACGTTTGGCTTAAGATGAACACTGAAAAAATGTAGTAATTTCGGCGCGAGTAGTTTTTGAATGAGGGGGTAGTGTCGTAAATAAAAGATTGGATCGGTTTTTTTTTCGCGACAATCCTTCACAAAGTTCAGGATTAGCGAGAAGAAATAGGAAGCAGGCGGCCGAGACTGTGGTTCCCCTTTCTGTGAAAATACCGAAGGAAATTCTTGACATCAAGATTACTTACACGTAGACAGTATCACGAAGACTAATGAAACTCTCTTTTTGATAAATAAAGATTGATTTTGAACAAAGTAACCAACGTAAAGAATTTGAGTTGCAATACGAGGTAACGAGAGACCATGTCAGGGTGCGCTCCCTGTCTTTTTCCGGGGGCACCACGAGAAGCAAACCACAGGTAAAAGTCTCGTACCCATCTCGCTTTCCTCAGCCAAAAGCCGACATTGTCTATAGGGAGTCCGTATAGGCTTCTTATGTAATCCCTGTGTATTTCCGCCGTCCGTGGTTTGGCATAGTCAAAGTTCATCTAAAGTATTGTTTGAATTATTCATATGTAAGATTAGCGTGAGACTAAAGCTTTTTCAGGTCGATGTTGTGAGTTTTTCTCGGGTTAAGTGAAATTTTCTTCTATTGGACTGTGCACTTTTAGACATCGTGGTCCGTTCGTTTAGTAACTGTATTAAAACCTTTCATGAACAGAGTTATTTCCTTTGGATTTGGTGTGTTTAGAGTATTTAATTATGTGATAAAACTAGAAAAAAAAGAAACCCTACCGAATCTCGCTAGACCTTCTTTAATAATTGATGTTTGTTGGTTTTGCCCTTCACGCCAGACTATCCTAAGTCCAACACCATCTTGTGACTCAGAACTAGTGCGTCGAGGGTTAAAATCCCGACAGGTAGGTCTGTCACAGAAGTATTTGGTCTGTTACTACTTTTTTTTCCGTAGCGAGGCTTGTAAGGGCTGGCTGGTGTGGTGGTAGAAGTTAATATGACTGAATGAAAAAGACAGGGAACGCACCTTGACATGGTCTCTCGTTACCTCATGTGCAACTCAAATTCTTTACATTGGTTACTTTGTTCAAACACATCAGTTTAATTTTTTGGATGTACTAAACTGATTATAGGGTTTGCAGTGGGAGGAGTTTAATGACGTCAACAACAGAAAAGGTGGTGGTTTTCCGTCCAAACTAATGGCGACTCCCATAAAGTTATTGTAGAAGGGTAGACAGCACCAATAGAAACCAAGAAATTTCATGTTTTTGTCTGTTTGTATGTCCGTCTAATATATATATATATATATATATATATATATATATATATATATATATATATATATATATATATATATATATATATATATAAACTATTGGACATGTGGAGTACAAGGCGTCAGCCGCGTCACTGTAGTCCTGAGTTCTTGTCTTTCGCTGGTTCGAGCCCACGGGACGACGAACTTATTATCAACTAAAAAATTCCCCTTCAGTAACATATATGAAAATATATTATTTCCGAGGTAGAGCGAATTGGATATTAAAGGACGTTTGTAGCTTAATGCTTGTATATGAATCACGGTGATGTGATAAAATTAATTATATATATATATATATATATATATATATATATATATATATATATATATATATATATATATATATATATATACCTACGTGTGCACCTATTCTATCTATTGCCCAAATACTTCTTAATTTTCCTAAAAAAGTTTAATCAGTAATATCGGATAATGTTAACAATGAAGATTCGTAATTCATGAATTAAAAGTCATCTGAAAGTTAAATATGGGGATATTAAATTATTGCGCGTGGCGTTAATGCATCTTGCAACCTGTATAATTTCATAATTTATTTTCATTAACACTGCTAGGATGTATATTTCATATTTCACATTTTGAAGGTGGATAAAGAATATATATTATATAGTAATCGTTAGGTTACAGTCATAGCTAGAGAAGGGGAATATATTATATCTTGTGTTATTATTTTCTACACTGACGGAGAGGGCTTTTTCTTGTTAATATTGCTATATTCACTATGTTCATACATTGTCATGGAAGGACTCAAATATGAAAGAGTTGACAGCTAAGATTCATCATGTCATATTTCAAATGGAAAACTGATCAAAGCAGGAGGTTGATAAGGTATAGAATTAATTACATATATGTTAATATATGTGTAAAAGTAAAAAATAAGGAAAAAACAGAGCAGTGTGTGTTGGCATTGCCAGGAAAGTCGTTCTTGGTTTAATAACCAGAGAAAAAATGTGCAATTTTGTTACATCTCATCCCTGTAATAATGTTAACCCAGTGCTGCCCTGAAAAACTCCGAATGACATTCAATAAACTCTCTCTCTCTCTCTCTCTCTCTCTCTCTCTCTCTCTCTCTCTCTCTCTCTCTCTCTCTCTCTCTCCTCCTTTACACCCCCTCTTCTCTTTCCTCTTCTCCTTTCACTCTCTTTCTCACTTTCTCCCAACACACCATTAGTATTATAGAATTCAACAACCTAAGGCTGTGTATTCACAATCAAGTTTACCTTTCATTTCTTCTGTCAGTTCATCGAAACTGCTGTTAAAACTTACATGTAGACAACAGTTTGGGCGGAGAGAGTCCACTCACCAGAACACATGAACTGACGGTATTTCCATAAATATCTCCTGACCAACATTGCATGTGTGGACGGAGTTAGTGCCATTTCGCAGCGACGGCTTGCTGCTCTATTTCATCTAGGAAGCGTCTCAGATGCTCTAATCAGAATATGAATAAATTATGTATAGGTGTTATTCATTTCATTGTTAGACCCTTCAACGCTATTTGTAGGCCGTTATAAGTCCAAATCATACAATAAAAATCTAAAACAATATTTCCATGTGATACTGACAATTTGGTATAGGCCTAGGCCAATAATGTCTTTTTATGATATGTGTTACTATAATGAAAAGTAAACTTCACTGTCCTATTCCTAAAAAACTGAATCAACCTCTCAGTTCTAATTGCAACTCATTCATTAATATTGTATGAGAATAGACATCTTTGTTTTAATGAGAAATATTTGGTCTATACTCTGTTATGCCTTTTTACTTCTTTCCTATTATTAAGTGAATTGCTGCAAGAGTTAGCCTTCCACCCCTTAACATATTAAGAAAAAAAATGACAAAATACTTTCGTATATGGCTAACTTCAATTCATGATACGTATTTTTCATATTGGTTTTAGGGACATTTTAACATAACATAATGAATTGCAACTCATTGTCTGTATAATGACATCAAATTCCGTAAAATAGAATTTTCTATAAAGTTACACATATGGCATCTATAAACTTGGTCAATTCGTACAATAACAATAATCATTAGTCAAACAAAATCTTTCCCTTCTTGGAGGAATGTTAGGCAATCGGTTATTTATTGTTTTGAATAAATATGCATTGATAAAAGATAGAAATGAATATATATCATTCTAATATATAACCATAAACAATAATTTTATTTTCCTAAATGATGGGAATACTATTCCTTACTGTGTATGATTACATCAGCAAAAGGTATGAATTGACATGTTGTGCAAGCTGTGAGCACAGCGAGTTACTCAAAGTGCAGTAGTTGCCATTTCTTAATTTAATCTCTATTTGCATCTAATACATTAACCTTCCAATTCCCTTTCGGAAAAGATTTCCAAATGTAATGATCTACATTCCTGCAAAGTTTTAATCTAAGAATTTTCAGTCCATTACCCAGCCACCGGAATTGAAAGCCAAGTGCCAAAACTTAAAGTATTGAGAAAGAAAAGAAACATATCTTCACGTAAGCAGTGAAGTTTTTTGCCAATTCTCATGATAGTTAATTCCATCCGTCTACCGCTGGAGTGTCCAAGGTGATATTTCGATTATTCCAGTACAGCCAACATGTTGTTCTTCCTACAAGATGTTGGTGATCATGTAATAAATGACGTAGTAGGATCGTGTGTAGGACCATTTTAGCAGTGTATGCTAAAAGGGAATATGTTTATTTACTTGTTATATCATGTAACATCTTCAACCATATGAATGAACGGGTGGGGCAGATAACTTGTGATTATCGTCTTTTGCATAATGAAGCGATTGCCAGATGTCGCATATGTAAAATTAACAGTTATTCTTCTATATATAGCCTATTTCTTTTGTGGGTGCTTGCTCTTGCAAAGAGGTAGGTATTAGAATTATGGAATCATTTGAGGTATAATGATATATCATCTCAACTTCTATACTGTATGTACCAAAAGTTGCCAAGTAATGTTTTTTGTTCCTTATGCAGATGTTGCTTTCCACTTTTTTACATTGTAAATTGTTCTTCTCTCCAGGTAATAATTTAGTAATAATCTTCATAGATAGAGATAGATTTCGCTCCAAAGTGTTTGAGTGATGCCTAGAGAGAGGGAGAGAGTTTGGTAGTGGTTTCTGCTGTCTGACAGTGTTGCGTTTAGCCACTACTACACATGCATGGACTCGGCTTCGCTTGCTATGGAAAGAAATTATCGATGTAGGTTTTCAGTGTAGATTTTATTGAGGTAATAAACAATTATATTAGTTATTATCTCAAATTCTGATCAAAAGTTGTTGTTATAGGGAATTTATTGTTGTAGGTTAATCATACTTCTGGCAGCAAGAAAATGTGAAGCATCAGGTGAAAAATGAGAATAAACCCAGAAAGCTGAAGGAAAAGGTGACGTAAAAACGAAAATTTCATTTGTTTTGTCTGTGTTTGTATGTCTGTCACGGGGTAGGGGTTTGATTTTGAGTTATAAACCTTTCTGGGGTGACAAAGAGGCCGTGTGCAAAAGTTTGTCTGGCTCTGTCAAGCGGTTCGGATTTCTATAGTGGACAGTGGACAAACAGATATACTGTGCAAACATTCGGTTATATATATATATATATATATATATATATATATATATATATACATATATATATATATATATATATATATATATATATAATCAGAATACTACAAACGATCTGTAATATCCAATTCGCTCTACCTCGGAAATGATATATTTTCATATATGTTACCGAAGGGGAATTTTTTAGTTGATAAGTCCGCCGTCCCATTAAGGTTCGACCCCACGGGACGGCAACAATGTCAACTAAAAAAATTCCCCTTCAGCTATTTATATAATAATATATTATTTCAATTAAACTTTAAATGAATAATAGAACGTTTGTAACTTTTCTGATGTATATGAATCACAGTGATGTGATAAAAAGTCATATATATATATATATATATATATATATATATATATATATATATATATATATATATATATATATATATATATATATATATATGTGTGTGTGATGTGTTAATCACCAGATCCAACCAGCACTTCTCCACTTCTGTCTTCTGGAAGCAAACGTATACTGGTCTTGGTTCAAATTTACAGTTTTAAGCTTAACAGTATTTTAACGTTACTGCACAGAGCCTTTTCTCTCTCTTCAGACTGGCTCTCTTTTCATTGCTACCCTAAACTTTTATTTGAGAAATATCTCAAAAAATTCTTGAATAATAAATTTCAACCAAAAATTCCTCTACCTACAGTACCTAAACTTGATTTTTATGTTTCCTTGCCTTTTACGAACGATGAAAAATTTTTAACTACGCTGAGGCAGATTTTAAAGAAATACTTTTACTGTATCAATCCCGGCTCTCTTTTTAGATTTAAAGACACTGTTCCCAACCTTATGCGTTCTTTGGTGGTCTATAAGTATACTTGCCCGAGATGTAATCTCGGGACTTGATCGAATCCACCAAAAGAGATGCTGGTCTGAAGTTGACTCTCATCGTGGCGTTAGCCATAGAACAGGGTGTACATTGAGTAAGAAGGAGTTTTCTAACATAAGGGAACATTCTAAACAATGCAAAGCTTATATTTGCTATGACGATTTTGAAATCTTAGAGCAAGCTGATGATGAAACTTCTCTCCATATCCTCGAGTCGTTAACCATCAAGCAACTGGTTCCATCTTTGAATAGTCAGTCTTCTTCTGCCCCTCTGTTTATAGCTTAAGGTTTCTTCGTCCTTTTGGTGCCCTTCTTGGTCACTCAGTTTTCTTTTCTTGAGGCGTTAGGTTGGTTTTAACTTTTATGTTTCAGTTTTAATATCTATATTTTAACATTAATAATTTTACTGAGTCCTATGTATTGATTTTAATTGTTGTTATTTTTGTATTTTAGCCCTGATGATGAAGCCATGCTTTGAAACGTTGGCTGGAAATAAAGATGAATATGCACCACCTCCTTTTCGTCGTCCTATTTGTTCTACGTATCCGTCTTGCTAGAAGTCAACACTTTCCCGATTATATATATACACACACACACACACACACACACACACATATATATATATATATATATATAACCTACACACACACACACACACACACACACACACACACACATATATATATATATATATATATATATATATATATAACTATATATATATATATATATATATATATATATATTCAAGCAAGCTTTAAGCTACAAATGTCGTTTAATATCCAATACGCTCTACCTTGGAAATAATATATGTATATATATGTATACTGAAGGGAAATTATAATTGATGAGTAGTTTGTCGTCTCCTTTTCTCCTTGGCTGGAAAGTCAAGAGATGTTACTTTAATTAATAATTTATGGGCTAAGATTTCTACCCACGTGCCCTGCCCCATGTGTGTTCATGGGGCATGTGTACTGACGGCATTTGGCTTTTCATGAAGGTCATCCATCCAAGTATTGACCATAGTCTCCCTAGCGTCCTTGGTCAAAAAGGGGGCCCCCCAATCGCTTTACAGCACTGACATATCTCCGTTTCTCAAAGGTAACTCGTGGATTGTGGATGATACCCTTCCTAAGACCTTGACCTGTTATCCTCTTTGGCATTTCCTGGTTTTGTTTTCCTTGTAAACAACTGAGTTGCACACTAACTCTTCTTTTAGAAATGTTATTATCAGAAATGAAGGTATGTGATCATAAATTAAATGAAATTTAAATATTAACTATCACCAGGCAACTCTCTCCCTCCTTTAAATGTCAATTTATAATTTTGGACTGCTGTGTTTTTCCTCATCACTTCCAGTAATTATTATGCTCGTTTGTCTTCTTTTAATCAGTAGAGTTTTTCTTTCGCTTCTCTGGTTTTATCTTGCCTTTACGTATATGTCGAGGTTGTTTCACGATTGCACAAATGTCATTTGAAAAATAATCTCTGTACATTGGAAATGCGCTCTCTCTCTCTCTCTCTCTCTCTCTCTCTCTCTCTCTCTCTCTCTCTCTCTCTCTCTCTCTTCATCGCAGATTTCTTTTATTTTTAAATGTAAGTATAGTATTTATTAATGTTCAGTATTTTATGCCATAGTTTTGCTATGCTTCATTATTTTCATTATTTGAAGTTACATTGGTTTACCTTTATGAATTAAAGGGTTCATTAATTTATTATTCATTTGTTTGAGGGCTGATGCTACGTTTTGGGGAGATATCCATTGTTCCTTGTGCTGACCTAGAGGTCCTTTCATGGAATGGGTTAATCCAAGTACCAAGGCTACTGACCCAAAACTATAATTGTTTCTTCCTCACCATCGCCTTAGGGTAAGCGCAGATATGTCAGCACGTGAGGAAAGCGGTGTCACATTGTCTTAATTAATATTTTGATTTCTAACAGCATTATTATCATAAAACTGTTCTCAGTTATAATTAGATGTGTTTCTTAAATAAAGCCTTTTTCTTTTTTAAAGAATCGAAAGGGAATCTTCAATAGCCTTATTTGCACAATGAGGAAAGTACATTTGGCATCGCTCTTTCACCCCGCGAGACCCTCCTTTGACCAAGTACGCTGGGTAGACTATAGACCCTACTTTGCCATTTCCTTGTAATTATTTCTTAAGATAATGTAGGCAATCTCTGTAACTGTATAAAGTCACTTCTTCAGTTTTTTAAAGTGCCTTGTGTTTTATATTTTTGATTTATTTTCTATTCCTGTTCGTTAGACGAGATCCTTTGCAGTTAACGGGAATGAAGCGACGTAAATAAATTGTGTGAGAACTGATACTGGTTTCTTGCTTGTTACTGTCGTTGCTCTCTTGTTTATTTGAAACAAAAATCACGGGAAATCTTTGAGGTCTTTTCTTTCACGTCAAATCTAAGACTGACCGTTATAATTAACAAAATATTAATATCAAATATTTCAAGGACTGAAAGGCATTGTATTTGTAGCACTTGAATATAAATGATAGTTGCAAAATGGAAAACTTCTTTTCATTATGTAACTACCCTGGAATTTTTTATGAAATTTAAAATACCGGAAACCTTTGGTTTAACAATACACTAGTGTCTGGAAAAATGATTAGCTAATCAATAGCTTCACTATCGCTAATGTAAAAAAAAAAACAAAGACTGAAAAAGTATAGCAACACTAAAGCCACAAATAACACAATTATCCAAACTCCAAACACGCACGGGTAAAAGCATACAATCTATACATCATTGCACCAAAATGGCAAGTCTTTTTATTGGGAGAGAAAAATAACAAGAGATAAAACAAATGCATACAATGCATGTCACATGGAAAAAGTTTGAATTTGTGTGAGGGCCTGACAAATAATCTTTTATCTTTCTCCGCGCTACACCAAAAACAATTACCTATCCAGCCTTCAAAGGAATGGACTGAGCGTTGCACGAAAATTGGACGACCATTTATCTCCCTTTCCCCCTTTTTTTCAAATTCAATTTCTCTGATACATAGATATATGTATAGATAGATAGTGGATATGTATTTGTTTTGAGCCCCAGTGAGTGAAAGAATGAAACATATGAGTAATCCCGATAAATGCACGTTCATCTAGCGCTGGATTCGCTTCTCATCCACGAGCTCCTGTGTTTGTTTATATATATATACACACACACACACACACACACACACACACATATATATATATATATATATATATATATATATATATATATATATATATATATATATATATACTATATATATATATATATATATATATCTGTAGATTCAAGAGAGTGAGAATGTAATGTACACCAGAATCTCTCTCTCTCTCTCTCTCTCTCTCTCTCTCTCTCTCTCTCTCTCTCTCTCTCTCTCTCTCTCCACTTGCACACTATCTTCCCTTTAGATCGAAATTTTAAAAGATATATGTTCTCTCTCTCTCTCTCTCTCTCTCTCTCTCTCTCTCTCTCTCTCTCTCTCTCTCTCTCTCTCATTTATATTTTATGTAATAAGGCACATGCAAATAGAAACAAACGCACATATATCTTTCCTTTAGATTCCTAAATACAAAAATGCAATGTTCACTGAATCTCTCTCTCTCTCTCTCTCTCTCCACGCAGTTCACATTTTTTGTGGTAGGACACTTACATGCGAATACATACGTATGTATGTCCCTTTAGATCCAGAAATTAAAAACGCTGTGTCCACTGAGTCTCTCTCTCTCTCTCTCTCTCTCTCTCTCTCTCTCTCTCTCTCTCTCTCTCTCTCTCTCTCTCTCAACCCAACTTATATTTTTTTGTTGTAAGACACGTGCAAATACAAACAAACCCACATATATCTTCCATTTAGTCTCCTAAATAAAAAACGCAACGTCCACTGAATCTCTCTCTCTCTCTCTCTCTCTCTCTCTCTCTCTCTCTCTCTCTCTCTCTCTCTCCATCCAGTTTCTATTTTTTCTGGTGAGACACTTACAGATAAATACATACACACACATATACATCTTCCCTTTAGATCCGGAAATTAAAAACGCAACGTCCGCTGAATCTCTCTCTCTCTCTCTCTCTCTCTCTCTCTCTCTCTCTCTCTCTCTCTCTCTCTCTCTCTCGTGTTAACAAAAGGCTTTATAAGTCAAAGAGAGGGAGAGAAATGTATAATTAGTACTGCTGCCTGCATTAAGAAGTTAATCCCTGTAACGACGTATTTGGATTTAATCCCAAATTGGAATTTTAGATTTCTCATGCCCAGGTAGAATATATATGACCAATACGACGACGAATTCATAATATATTTTTGACGGCATAATGAGGTCAGGGCTTATTTCATTTTTATTTTTTCATGTAAAGGGTGATACAATTTTTTCTTGTTTTTTTTTATACTGAATGCGAAATATGTAACATACGAACTCATACGTACTCATATATATATATATATATATATATATATATATAAATATATATATATATATATATATATATATATATATATATATATATATATATACATTAATATATATATATATATATATATATATATATATATATATATATATATATAATTACACTAACACATGGAACATAGATACACACACACACATATATATATATATATATATATATATATATATATATATATATATATATATATATATATATATATATATATATAATTTTTTCACGTATTTAGAAAATTCGTCACTTCAGCCTGTTAGCTAGGAAATCAGATTTAGTGGCGGCTGGAGGAGATTCCACTAAGGGGGGTGAACTTATGTATGCCTACCCCTGTATCATTTGATTTTGGGGGGACCATGCCGACCTCTTAGCCTTAGCATCAAATGTTTTTTTGGGGTGGAGAAAGCCGTTAGGGACAGAAGGGCTAGCTAGGACCGTAATTGGGCTGCTATGCTTACCGTAGTAGCCTTAACCATGAGAGCTATTTCCATTCGACCTTTCTGCCTGGGGCTCAATGCTTGAAACCAAATGGGAGACACATCGCCCCTTGCCTATACACACACACTCTTCTAAAGGGACCAGTTGCACACATCATTAGTGCGGTCCTGCTGCTATTCACACTGGCAAGATGTCAGACTTCTGCGGCCGACATTCGTCTTTTGCAAATGAGCTCCATGCACAGATCCAATAAGGTACATTTGAAGTAGCAGTTGACCGCCAGTTATCTTTTTCTTCTCGTGAATTTCTCTCCATTTTCAGTATTTCCAACTTTTCTTTCTCCTAAAACAAAGCCCCTTTGCTTCCCACCGCCTAGCACGCACATTTGTTCTCATGACTCGTCCCAAGCTCAAATTAAATTAGTTCATTGATCATAATTAGAGCATTCCCATCCTAGTGTGACCATGAGCTAATTAAATTTAATTGATAAATTCCTCCATTGTGCATAAGTAATTTCATGTGAGAGAAAGTCATTTGATTTGAATGCTACCATGGAATTCTCTTCCAGAATCCTCTTATCTGGCTCTTCCATTGGTCTGCCCCTGCCCTTGTGAACCAAATAGCCTTAGACGTTTAACTGCCATCTTGCTACATGCAAGAGTCTTCTGATTCAGCCGTCCAGGGGCGTTGGACACAGTTCCCCCTTTGCAAACACCGTTGCGCTAACTACCCCAAAATCATTCGACCAGTCTCAACAGCAAAGAGTTTCATTTGTGTGTCAAACTATTTCAAGGCTGTAGCCCTTTCAGACTCAGTTATTTGCTACACATTGTCTAGCTGTTAATGCACATTGTATGTGCCTTGTTTGCTGCTCAGTCAGCCATTTCATAGTAGTTTCCGGATTGCTCATTTTGTAAATAAATTCAATTTAAAGCCATTGACTGGTTTTTTAAAGGCGACCTCCACTTCTCTGTTTACTTAGATGTGATGTCAAGGTAAGTTAGTGTATTCATTACATTTATTGCTTATATTCTGAGCGCTAGGTGTTGGCCCTTAAGACAGTTGACAAAAAAATCCATTTTCATTCTTCCAACCGACCTCAGAATATAACTATATATGTATATATATATATATATATATATATATATATATATATATATATATATATATATATATATATATATATATATATATATATATAAATTATATATATATATATATATATATATATATATATATATATATATATGTGTGTGTGTGTGTGTGTGTGTGTGTATATATTTGTGTGTGTTTATTATTTCAGTGTGTATCATAATTTTGTTTTTTCGACATTTTTGTACACATCATGCAACACTCTTACAGTCTTTAAAGCACTAGAATATGATGAACCAACATATCTGAGAAACTGCTTAACCTTCTTTAGACCCAAAATAAATATTGTAATCACACATGCAAGTGAAGCACATAGGCTATTTGAACCTAGAACAAATTGTAAGTTGTCAGTGTCGGGAATGTCGGAGAGGCTCCTTTTTTTTTTTTTTTTTTTTTAGTTTAGTGAGTATTTCCTCGTATGGTCTTAGTGTAAAGAAAGCTGCGTTGATGGCCTTTTGAATGTGAAATGTGCCTGAGCTGATAATATCATTACTGATATGGGTTAGATGTGGGAGTTTTCCTAATTATTGTAAAAGTGAATTTTCGTGTCTTAAAAATTCAGACTCCCCACTTACAGACATTTTTAAGTGGTTATTCCAGCCTTTAGGCCTAGAGTTCACACACACACACACACACTCCAACTAATCCCCCGCTCCCCCTCTCTCTCTCTCTCTCTCTCTCTCTCTCTCTCTCTCTCTCTCTCTCTCTCTCTCTCTAATGATGGTTGTGGACAATGTAAACCTGCACATGCATTTTACTAGTAGGTGCAGTACAAGATCTCTCTCTCTCTCTCTCTCTCTCTCTCTCTCTCTCTCTCTCTCTCTCTCCAAACAACAATAAATATAACAAAAATAAAAACTGACCATTCTGATGGATATGAACATGAGGTGGTGTTGGAGAGAGAGAGTTGGGGGGGATTAGATTGAGGGTGTGTAGACGCCAAACTTTAGGCCTAATGCCTGAAGTGGCCACTTAAGTATGTCATTCATTCATAGCGAAAGATAAATGTGGAAACAAGAGTATGGTTGAACGTCTACAAAATGTAAAATATTCAGTAATCAATAATGATATAATAATAATAAAATCTTTGTCTGTAGATGAAGTAATTGACTTTATCGGTCTAGGCTAAGTATTCTTCATGACGGTCCCAGTCTTGTACTGTACAAGCCCTTCACTAGCTGGTAAATTATGGTGCCTCTTTCTCTGCTCTGCACACCTGCATGTGCTTAACATAACAGGTAGTTTAGCTTTACCCAACAGTTTTAGGTTACCATCTTCAGTGTAATCTTTCAGCTGGGCTATAAGACATCCTCACAAAACATGATAGTGGTCACCTCACTCAGTTCTTCCACTATTGCAGCACTGCTGGCTTTTGCTTGAACTTAAGCTGGTCCTTACTCTTCAAGAACACAGCTCATGGCTAAATGTCCTGCTTTATGATGTAAAACACTTCCTTCATTCTTCTCAGTCAGCCTCTGCTCCAAATACCATTCTGCAAACTTCATGATCTAACTAGCGTCTCTTGGTACTCTTTCCCTGAGGAATAGTGGCATCTTGGTCGAACACGTGCTAACAAATTGTCACTGATGGGTAAATCGGCTAAACCATCAGTCTCTGTAACATATGTATCATTTTCAGATGTCATATTTCAACTGACCACGTGTTGTACTTAAAACATGTAACGAGAACATTGCAACTCTGATGTAAGGAGAGAGCACTTGGATGGTGCACCAAAGGCATGACCTACAACTGAACATCCCCTCGCTCATAATAAATATAAGTCTGCTATAATCATCAAGGCTCTTATTCAAACGACAACATATTTCTACAGGAGGCAGTTCTACACTAGCATGTCGGAGGACAAATGCCAGGAACTCCTCCTCCAGAAGATAAATGATGATTCCAGGATGCCCCAATCAGAATCGTACGCGTGGATTTCAGCTGTGTTCTCTGACTCGCATGTGGACTGGTGATGTTCTTCAGCTCACCAAATTCGACAGTAAGGATGAACAAAAGTGAAAATATTAAAAGGTATACTTTTTTACTCTACACTTGAAAGCGAAATTCTTGATATTGGCTGCTGAAAGTGTATATACTTCAAGTACCAGTATCCAGAGTCATAAGTCTTGTGCATAGGCTAACCTATGAGCCTTGTCGAAGATGTCGTCGGAGTGTGTCAGTTATTTGCCAGCGAATTATCCCATAGGTCATGTTCTGTAGGATATAGGCCTAGTAATCAGCCTGCAATGGATAGTGTTTACAAGTAATACCGTGGTGATAAGAATTTTAGCTGTGTTTTCATATAAAATGGTTAAGGATAGTACCCCATGTACACTACAAAAATGTCTTCTGACAATATCCCAAGAATGGGCTGGATGTCCAATAACCTGGCTGAATCTTTCAAATTGTTTAGGCAAAGACTGTCATTATATTTTATGTGAAGAAAATAGAACAGTAAGACCAGGTATCACATATTTTATTGCAAGTTGTTGATGAAGGGCTGCGTAGATATAATGAATGGACATTAAGTGACGAGGATAAGAAGGATCCAGATGTTATTATTAACAAATTTACTGAACAATTAGAGCCTTCATAAAATTTTCGTGTATGCAGATTAAAGCTCATGCAGTATAGACAGAAAGCAGATGAATCCCTTGATGATTGTCGGGAATTTCCTCGACAGATGCCACTGATTTTCGCTGTGCCGATAGACTGCACGATCACCCTACGTACTACGGAAGTGACTTAGCCCCCATACAAGGATAAATGAGTCATGTACCAGGTTTTCTCAATTTATTTACAAAAATAAAACCATCTCAATCACCACCCTTACACAACAATCACACAAAACCTCCAACGAAAGCACAACAACGAACTTACAATCCACGTGCCCACAACACGAAACACATGGGCCACACAACTGTCTTCAACCTCAAGAAATCACTGAAATTTAACTACAACTAACACAACACCACCGCAGCACAAAAACGCCCAAACAGTTATTCTCACCCAGTCATTCTCATTACAAGCTACAGCTGTGTAGAAGCACTCACAGTTTCAGACTTTACACCAACCTTTGGGAGCCCAAAAAACATGTCTGTTCTTAATGGGATCTCTGGACCGAAAAGACAGAGACAAAGGCGCGACAGTTGCACGGCTGCTAATTGGGCTAACCTGCTTTTAGCTACCCGGGCTTAAGGACTCCAAGGTCAGAACAAACCACTCAAACAAGCAACAAGACGAAACATGACGTTGCATACTGCGGTGGTACATGTATTTTAGTAAAATGTGCAGTAACAGTCGCGTTTATGATGTTCCTTGACCAGTAAGTTCCCATTCTGTGAAACCCCGTAGAACCGGCAGGAGTTTGAAGCGAAAAAATCCGTGCACTGAACTTTTTCACGACAATGATTTCGTGAATCGCTGTAAACTTCTTGCACTGACATGTTACTTTTCAGAGAGTGAATTAAAACAAGAGGCTACTCAAGTTGACTATTGCAGGCAACAGCAGATAGCAGATTACCAGAAAGAGCTTTTGCGCAAAGATAAAGGTTATAAATTGTGAGAAGCAGTGAAGCTTTACAGGGCTTATGAAGCTACTGCATGCTGTGTGAAGGAAATTCAGAATATGTATTCTAAAGAAAACGTTAGTGTTATTCGGAGGAGAATAAGCTTGATGTGCCAAGGGCAAATCCCCAGAGTGTGGTAGAGCCCTGTGATGAAAAATTACGCATTTCACCACCTTGTTGGGCCCCTGGGTGGCAAAAACCACATGTCGTTTTCCTGGTTGCCCATGGGGCTAGACGAATGTACTTGGATCTCGTCTGGTCAGAGCTGGTGCGCGACGGGACATGTCCAATTAAAAAGTAGCAATTACGCATCACTGAATGCTAATTGACAGCACCTGTGAGGGTGAATCTCATTTTTTCAAAGTAATGTCGTCAGTAATAAGTAAGTGTGTGAAATTTGAGCCTTGTTGGATAAGGCATTCTAATACACAAATTGGCACAGGTGGAGAACTTTCCCACCCTCCGTGAGCATCTATATAAAAGGGCAGCCAGCTCAGATAGCTGGCTTTCCGATCCAGGACATCATACTGTAGAGATAACTTGCAAAAAGTGTAAGCACTACGAGGTTCTTTGTCATATCATCCATCCTATGGTACAGCAAGCAAGGTAGGATAAATAACTGAATTCTGTAAACGTGTCCACCGAGGTTTAATTGTAAGGTATTTCAAACCAGTAATAAATATTTAAAGTGAATTTCTTTTCTATTCAAGTGTGGTAATTGATATTCTGAATAACATAACGAAGTCTGTGTCTGCTTCATGTGTGCTGTGTAATTCGTTTTACTATTTGTGATGTTATTTAGCTAAGAGAATTCCATTGTGATTATGCATCCATTAGTGATGGGTGATTATATGTAAATAATTGCGTAAATAAAGTAGTTTATAAGTCAACATTTTAAAAACTGTTGTCTCATTGAGCCTTCCCTAGATTGTAGACGTTCTCATCATCCTTCGCAATCCTATAGCTAATAACATCAGCAAGAAACAGAGCGTTGTGATTGAATTTTCACAACAAGCCCATTCTTTTAAGGAAAAGAGTTTTGTCCTGCGTATGGCACTGAATGTAGAGTTTGTGGCAGACCCAATCACTGGGCAGATGTTTGCAAGCTTAAGCAAAGTATAAAAGATAGTGGTGTTCACCACAGGAATAGATCACATTCTAGCAATAGGCATCAGAATAATCATAGTGATACATCAAAACCATCAGGAAACAAGGTAAATTTTAAAAATGTACATGAAATGTGTGAAACTGTAGTTCATGTTACATCTAATGATTGCAGTAATTGTATTGACACTTGTTATTCACAACCCTTTGAACCACTTAATTTTAGCATTGTGCATGTTTCTGAGATATGAATAAACAGTTGTAGCTCGTGATGAAGCATTTGTTAATTTGAACATGAAACTTCCAAAGACAGACCTGGTGTTCATAATTTCAAATTGAAGGTTGACACAGGTGCACAAGCTAATACTTTACCCTTAAGCACATTTAGGCGCATGTATCCTGAAAAGTTAACAGCTGAAGGATATCCAAAGACTGAAATTTGCAGCGCAGCAACAAATGTAAGATTAACAGCATATAATGAAACTAAGATTGACTGCCATGGAGTAATAAACACTTCTTGTAAATATCAGACTCTGATTAGGTTGATAGTACATTTTACATTGTAGATGTTAATGGACCTGCTGTGATTGGATTAAAATCTTGTGAAATTCTAAAAGTAGTAATCCTCAGTTTTACTTTAGAATAATGGTACTGAGCTTCTCCAACCTATAAATAATGTTGATGATTTAAAAAATTTGCACCTTAATCAGTTTGATAGGACGAAGTCACTTTCCAGGTAAAGGAAAACTGATTGTAAATGAGAAATTTGTTCCAAGAGTTAATGCTTCTTTAAAAGATAAGATGAAATGTGAATTAGACTACATGGAAAGTAATGGAATAATTCGTAAAGTAATAGAACCTACAGACTGGGTATCAAGTCCTGCTTACTCACACAAGCAAGATGGTACATTAAGAATTTGCCTAGACCCAAAATACCTCAATCAGGCATCGAAGCGTCCTCATTACAAGGTTCCTGCTATGAACGAACTTGCTCATAAACTCAGAAGTCCTAAGGTTTTTTTCAAAACTTTATGCAAAAATCAGGTTATTGGTCTGTGTAGTTAGATTCTGATTCCCAGTTATTGACTGCTTTCCAGTCACATTTGGACGTTACTGTTTTCAACGTCTTCCCTTTGGTTTATGTGAGTCACAAGACATTTAAAATGAATCAAATTCTTGACCAAATGGAAGCACTTGTAGGAGTGGTCATCTATGCACCAAATGAATGTGAACATGATAAAATTTTTGCGTAATCTTACAAAAGTAGCTAATAAGAATGGTCTTGTGTTCAATTCCAGTAAATGCATACTCAAAACTAACAAAATTAAATATTTTTAACAATATATTCAGATAGTGGAGTGCACCCGGACCCAAAAAAGGGAAGGAAATGTCAGTCTCAAGTAACAAAAAAGAGTTGCAAGAATTTCTAGGTTTTGTTACTTTGTTCCCATTCATACCAAATTTATTTTCTAAGTCCTTATGTCTTAGAGAATTGTTAAAGAATGACTCATCATTTGTGTGGGAACCACATCATGAACAGTGTTTTAACTCTCTTAAGTATGCAATCACTGTAGACTCAGCTTTACAATACTCTGATACCAATGTTACTACTGTATTGCAAACAGATGCTAGTTTAAGGGGGTTAGGTACGGTATTGTAACATAATGGCAAACCTGTTGAATATGCTTCAAAATCTTTGCCTGATGTTAAAAAAAGATATATTTGTATGGAAATAGAACTACTTGCAATTGTGTTTGCTGTCAACCGTTTTCACACATACTTGTACGGCAGGTATTTCAAGGTAACAACTGACCATAAACCTTTAGTAATGATCACACAAAAACCTATTGTAAATGCCCCTCCCAAATTACAAAGAATGTTATTGAAATTGCAAGGATATAATTTTGGCACTGAATACAAGCCAGGTAAAGAAACAGTGTTGGCAGATACCCTGTCACGATTACCAAATGAGAAAAATAATGAAACTATTGACCTTGATGTACGATTTGATCATGTAAGATTTCAATCTGAACGTCTTGAGGGTATTCGGTCATCAATTCGACAAGATCCTGCTTTGAATCAGATAACAGATTTAATCACTTCAGGATGGCCTGATAGTATCAAGGATGTTCCTACCTTTAATTAGAAATATTTGGTCTTATAGAAACGAATTGTCTGTAGAAAATGGAATAATACTAAAGGGTAATAGAGTTGTTATCCCTAAAATTTTGCATGAATGTATCCTGAATCAATGGCATTACAGTCACCAGGGTGTGGGAAAAACTAAATTATTGGCTAAGGATTCTGTATATTGGGATGGTATCAATGAAGACATTGAAAATGTGATTAAAGGTTGTCAGATATGTCAGAACAACTTGCCTTCCCAAGCTCGTGAACCACTTATTCCACATGAAATTCCTAGCCAGCCTTCGGAAACTGTTGGGACAGATTTGTTTTGTTTTGCTAGTCGTGAATATCTTACCATTCTAGGTTACTTTAGCAAATTCCCAGTCATTTGTAAAACGCCTGCATCTTGTACCAGTGGTGTGTTGTCTTGTAGCTACAAAGCTAATTTTCTCTGAATTTGGTATTCCCTGTAAGGTTATCAGTGATAATGGCCCTCAATTTTCTTCGTATCAGTATAAAGAGTGGTGTTTTGACCATATCACGTCCTCTCCACATTACCCTCAATCTACTGTAATGGTTTTGTAGAAAGAAATGTGAGAACTGTAAAAATGTTATTCCAGAAAGCCAAGCAACATAAAAAGGATGTAGACTTAGCTTTACTATTTTTGCGGACCACTACTTTGAATAATGTGTTACCTAGTCCAGGAGAAATTCTATGGAACAGAAAGCTCAAGAATAACACGTTAGTGAAAAACCATAATCACAGATACCCAGGTGTCGATAATGAAAGCATAAGAAATGAGTTGCATAATAGACAGAATATTCAGAAAATGTATCATGACAGATGGTCCCATATGTTACCACCACTTCTGCAGCCTTTGCTTGGACAAAATGTTTGTATCCAAAATGCTCATTCAGGTAAATGGGAAGTTGCAAAAGTAATTAGTAAGTATAAGTAAACCTGAAGGTCAAACATCAAGGAGAAATAGTTCATTTGAAAAGTAGTGTAGAACTTCAGCTTAAAACATGTTTCATTTTCAGTCCCTCCTCATCATGAGAATGATCAAAACTTCATGAATCCTAACATTAATGACCAGACTTCAGGAACTCAACACATTGGCCCTACAAAAAATGTGCCTCAAAGTACCAGTAAGTTATGTGACTCAAATACATCCCCAGGTTATATTATACTCTTAGGTCGAGTTGTCAAGAAACCTGTTGTTTTTAGTTGTGAATCTGATCTTTTATTTTTGTATGATTCTTTTCTTTGAAGTAAGTAGTAAACAAGTAACATGTTAAGATGTCGTACTTTAACTGACCATATGTTGTACTACAAACATGTAGCGAGAACATTGTAACTGATGTCAGTGTTGCCACTTCATGGGATTTTCTTTTCCCACAAATTTGCGTGAGAAATGAAGCTTCTTGGGAGGTGTTGTGTGAGGGCTGAAACACTTGAAAATCTGTAGGAATTTTTATGTGAATTTTTCTACAATGGCAAGATTTGTTTTTCATTATATAGAGGAAAACAAAGATGGTGAAAAAATATTACTCCGGTATGAGAGAGAGAGAGAGAGCGAGAAGGGAACTGTCAATTTGAAGAATGGCCAAAGACTTGTTTTAGCAGTAGGCCTACAGTATCATTCTGGGCTGAAGTGAGTAGTATTTAATTCAGTTGGCGAAAAGTCCTTTCCAAATATGTTTTCTTTGGCTTTAGCCTTATTCAGTTGTGCATTCCAAGCTAAGAAATCGCTTATTGGTAAGGTCAGTTGAAGCAATTTTACAAATACGATATGGGCTAAGACTGGAATCAAGGACGTGCGTGTCTTTCATTCCTAGTGACATAATGGTGAAGAATTTTGGAGCAAAGGATTCTCCAACCAATGAAGAAGAAGACATGTTGTTGCAATAGATTCCTAAAGATAGAGGTGCATAGCAGAAGTTAGTCATGATGTTAAAAGTTCAAGCTTCTAATAGAAATAATCACACAAATATTTATTCTGAAAGCATTTCCTGTTCGTTTGTTAAAAAAAATGTAAACACAAATCTTTAATTTAGAATGTTTATGCTTGAGAGTTACTATTTTGTTTTCATGAACTTGTTAAGTTTTCATTATGCACAGAGGAGCATTCCTTATTTTGCCTATAATAATAATAATAATGAACCAAACAAAAACTTCTTTCAGTTTTCTTCTGAAGATGGAAAGAGAACCCACAAGATTCTTGTGTATAATCATTTACTGGTAAATATTTACATATTACTTTGATCTCAGCACTTTCAGGTCCTAACTATGACCCTTTTCAAGAGATGAGGTAGTCAGGTCAGGCTGGTTCAAGGCCTGAACCAGCCTGACTACCTCATCTCTTGAAAAAGGGTCAAGTTAGGACCTGAAAACAGCTGTTGAGATCAAAGCTAATAAATATTTACCAGTAAACAATGGGTTTTTTCAATAATAATAGCAATAATAATAATTATTATTATTATTATTATTATTATTATTATTATTATTATTATTATTATTAATGTTGTTTTTATTGTTATTGTTATCAATATTATTGTTCTTTCTTTTTTACGTTTTTGCTTAAAAAAATTTTTGCAAAGTTTTCATACAGCAAAATTTCTTAAGTATTATCACATAATAAAGAGGAACCAATTACATTTTGGTATATTTACAACCACTGCAGAGATTTGTGTAATTTTGTGGAAACATTCCAGGATATGTGTGAATCTGTATGAGAAATGAGGTAAGGTTTGTGGGGTTTGCTTCTTGAAAAGTAGCAACACTGACTGATGTAAACAGCGAGCGGTTGGGTCACTAAAAAGGCACGGCCGACAACTGTAGCGTACATATCCTTCTCTCATAATAAATATAAGTCTGCTATAATCATCAAGGCTCCTATTCAAATAACAACACATTTCTAAAATCGGTAGAACTATATAGTAGCTCCGCGCAGCTGACGGCGCTACAACCACGGCTTTTTCTACAGTTTTTGGTTGCTGATTATAAATTTACCTTTCATTTTTGGCGTTCGAGCCTAATTAACCTGTAATTAATCCCTGAAGTCCATCCAACATGGGGTTTCCATACGGGATCTTCACAAGACAGAGTACGGGTACGTCTGTTTTGAACGGTTCATATCCCGTCCGGCAAGTGCAATAACTTGTTAACGTATGGGTACCCAACCCCACCGGGCCAGTGCTAAACACGGCGAAGGGGCATTCCATTTGGCCGACAACAAACAGATGCACCGCCAGTATCAGAAGCCCTAAAAGTGTAGAAAAAACCAGTTGAAAAGGTAAAAACAGGCGCGGAGCTAATATATAGAATTACCCTAAAATCTCTAACACTTTCAGCCATTTCAGTCCTAATCCATCTGCTGAAATATCTCTGTAACCGAGCTACACACTGGTAAGAAGTCACACTTTTTTCTGGACTATAGAAGAGTCCACTGAGCTTTGCAGCAAAGTCCCACCCCACTGCACGCCAGTGATTGACTAGCTGGTCCAAATGGTTGCCAGGACGGATTTGACTCCGTTCGGTCGTGTTTGAGTTTCGTTCATGAATCGTGACACCGCAGATTTGAGTTCCCGGAGTTGTGACGTATGCAGTTGATATCTCTGATAAAAGATATATTAAGTTAAACAATGTCATTCTGTATGTGCACCTTTTTTTCATCATGCGCAGCCTAAATACACAAGCATCTTGCTTTTTTTTTTTTAATTGGTGTTGGCCTAAATAAGCGATCCCACATAGACCACATTAATTGAAATGAAGCATAGGCTTCTGCAGCCATGTCGAATGTTAATATCATTGAGAGATTAGGCCTACACGTCAGTTTCTTATATTCTGAGGCAATGACATGGCATAGACCTACACATCAAATTCTTATATTTTGAGACATTGACAGGGCATGGGCCTACACGTCAATTTCTTATCACAAATAGTTTTTTACCTGTATCTGTTGCAAATAGAGTAGCTTTTAATTGATATAGTAGTTTCAACTCCATGATTTATAATGTATATGCATAAAGTGGAATGTAGGCTACACATAAAAGCAAGTGCACATACACATACAGTACATGCGTGGCTAGCCATAATAATTGTAACGCCACTTATACCACAGAGAATTAAAGTAAAACTTGTGGACACGTAGCTGATGGCACACAGATCAATCATACTGTAGAACTGTCTCAGCCTTACACACAACTATCAAACCACTGAATGAACTATATTGAAAATATATTTACAAAAGGGGTAACAAATTATAGGCTATTACTGTGATGAGTAAATATAAGGCTGCTGTAGCATTTCTATGAAAATGAAGGCTATGGTAGGAAGGCATCATAAGATACTTAACGAAATAAGAAAAAAAATAAATGATAGTTGAAAAAGTTATGATGCGATGATCCAAACCAGTCTGCGAGTAGCCCATGATTCTGTGAGAGAGGTGCGAAATAGTGAGCAGAAGACAAGTACTGTAGCCTACTGCTGGTTTATTGATGTTGTTGTTGTTTCAGATTTAGCTGGCCTTGTGCCAGCACGGGCTCTTGCTCCTAGAGCAGCCCGTAACTCTATGTTGAGGAGTCTGTGAGATGGGTAGGTTAGATGAAAGCTTTATTATGATGCATGAAGGGATTTTGGTGAGGGTGATTTTGAAGTGAAAAGATTTAACAGGCAAGGTTGCAACCTCTGAACCCTAAGGTACCCATCAGATGAGGACAAAAGTATGATAGCAGTGAGTGATGGTTAGTGGGAGAGGCCAACAGATGGGAAGAAGAAGAATTTGAGTAGTAGGCACAGGAAGCTAGTATGCTAGCTCATGATGATCTAAAGCCATATTCCTTGTCCGGTCCTAGTGGTTTATTGATGAAGTGACCCGCTTATAAAGCGGCGTGCGGATGCGATCTGCGTATACGCAGAGAACACGAGTACAAAATTTACAAGTGACCTGAGGTCAAACTATTTTCTCTACACAAAACAGGACAGGTACATATAGAAAACATGATTAACAATAGATGTTGGACATGAAAATACTCTGACACATATACAGTATGTGGTACAAGGGCAAATGAACAAGTAATAATTATACAATTCACAATAATGATAATAAGATTGCGTACGTGCGACCTTAGGTCGCTTGTGAAGGCACCGCAGAAAGCAGGATGTTCATCACAGAGAACCCGTTGAGCAGGGACTTTACAATCTTCCCCCTCCCAAGACATAGGTAACGTCTGATCAAAGTAGGTATCTGCTGGGGCGACGGAGGGGCCCCGCCTTCTCGATGCCAGCTGGAGGGGGGGCGGGTGTTCGTCTTCTTCGGTGCCATGTGGATGGGTGTGTTGGGTTGCATTCCTGCCTGGACCCAGGGCCTTCCGGGGGCACCCACAAGGTTTTCTTGCGGACGGGGCGGGCTGTGGGGGCAAGCATCTCCTGCAGGGGGCTTTGGGAAGTGCCCCCGACGTCTTCCTCCAGGAATGCAGGCTTGAGGCGGTCTATTAATACCCAGTCTTCCTTCCCGTGGACAGCCATCCAGAATGCCTTCTTGTTTCTCTTGAGTACGAGGAAAGGCCCCCTGTAGGGCCTGGTTAAGGGTGGACGTACGGCATCGTCCCTAATGAAAACGTGGGTAGCGGAGGACAGACCAGGAGGCATGAAGGGGGACGTCCTGCAGTATATGTCCGCTGGCAGGGGGCGAACTTCCCAACCCTGTTGCGGAGCCTCTGCGTTGTTAAGTCGTCCCGGTCCTCTGTGATGAGTTCCCCCAGGACTACGAGGGTCTCCCTGAAGACCTTTTCTGCTGTGGACGGGTCACCGTTGGCTCTGGGGCCGGTCCTCATCCCAAGGAGGACCCAGGGCAGCTAGTACTTCCAGTTCTCGGAGGTGCAACGAGCCATGAGGGACACCTTCGGGGACCTGTGGAACCTTTCCACCATTCCATTGGCTACAGGGTTGTAGGTGGTGGTGCTGTGGTGAGTGGTCCCCAGCAGGCATGCCAGGGCAGTCCACAGCTTGAACAGGAAGCCAGGGCCCCTGTCTGCAGTTATATGGTCCGGGACACCAAACCGGCTGATCCAGCTGGAGAGGAGGACCTCTGTTCACACACTGGAGGTGGCTTCTTCCATGGGCCAAGCTTCGGGCCACCTGATGGAGCAGTCGACGACTGTTAGAAGGTATCTTGCTCCTCTTGATGAGGGAAGAGGACCCACTACATCGACGTGGATGTGCCCAAAACATCTCCCCGGCTGGGGAAAGTCGCGCACCCCCGATTTGGTGTGTCGCCCTACTTTGCTGGCCTGGCACTGTATGCACTGCCTTGCCCAGGCTGTCGCGCCCTTCCGTATGCTGTGCCAGATGAACTTCTCCACCAGCAGCCTGGCCGTCATTCTGCCGGAGGGGTGAGACAGTTCGTGGATGACGTCGAAGACCAGCCAACAATGGAAGGCGGGCACCAGTGGGCGGGGTTGGCCAGTGCTTACGTCGGTCAGCAGTGTTGGCCCTCCAGGGTCGAGGGGCACATCCTTCCACTTCAGTGACATGATGGCGGTGCAGTAAGCTGGAGTCTCTGGGACGGCGGCTTGTTCACGGGCGAGGTCCTCATAGTTGATCCTGAGGTGCACTGCGTCGATTTCGATCCTCGAGAGGGCATTGGCTACTGGGTTCTTCTTGCCGAAGAGGTACATGATGGTGCAGGTGAACTCCACGAGGTGCCACTGCTGCCTGGAGGACCATGCATCCCCAACTTTGTGAAGGTGTGGACCAGCGGCTGGTGGTCCATCCAAACTGAAGGGCATACCCTCCAAGAGGAATTTGAAGTGGCGTGCCGCCTGGTACACCCCGGGAAGAGTTCCCTGTCGAAGGTGGTGTAGCGAGACTCGGTGGGGCTGGGTTTTCTGCTGAAGAAGGCGATGGACTGAGGGGCTCCATTGACGACTTGCTCCAGGACGGCCCTGCAGGCGATGTTGCTGGCATCCGTTGTCAGCTGGAGGGGAGCTCTGGGGTCCTGGTGGGCCAAAGCTGTTGCCTTGGCAAGGGCGGCCTTTGTCAGGGAGAAGGCCCTTTGCTGGTTGGGGCCCCACTCCAAGGTCTTTGGACAGCCCTTTAGGATCTCCGTCAGGGGGCCCATGGTGTGCACGATCCCCAGAATGAATCTCCTGTAGTAGTTGATCATTCCAAGGAATTCTTGTGCGGCCCTGACGGAGGTAGGGTGGGGAACCTGATAACAGCCTCGACTTTCGATGAAACTGGGTGAACGCCTCCTGGGGATATCTTGTGGCCTAGGAATTCCACCTTATCGACGCCAAAGGTGCATTTGTCAAACTTGACGATGAGGCCACTCTCCTGCAGGCACTGCAGGACCTTCCGGATGTGCCATAGGTGTTCCCTGTGGGATCTGGAAAAAATTAGGAGATCATCGACGTAGCAGACGCAGAAGTTCAGGTCCCCCAGGATGCTGTCCGTCAGTCTCTGAAAAGTCGCCCCTGCATTCGTCAGGCCGAAGGTGAAGAAGGTGAAGACATAGGACCCGAAAGGCGTGACGATGGCGGTTTTGGGGTTGTCCTCTGGAGCTACTGGTACCTGAAAATATGATTTCAAGAGATCTAACTTTGAGGATATTTTGGCCCCATGGAAGGAGGCCATTAGGTCCTGCATGTTTGGTAGAGGGTAGTGGTTGGGTTCTATAGCGAGGTTGAGCCACCTGTAGTCGCTGCAGGGTCTCCAGGTGCCGTCTGCTTTCTGTACCATGTGAAAAGGGGAGGCCCATCTGGGAGCCTTCTTGCATATGGGCTCCCTGGGGTCCGGCGACAAGGGCAGGGACTGGCAGGACTCGGTGTCCAGCAGGCGCTTGCGGCTGACGTTGATTGCCAGTCTGAAGTGGGCGAGGAAGTCTGCACCCAGGAGCGGGGTCCTAATGTCCGCGATGATGAAGTTCCACTCGCACCTCCGGCCAAGGATGGAAAACGACAGGAGCCTGGTGCCGTAGGAGAGGATGGGGGACCCGTTGGGGGCCGTCAGGGAGGCAGCCGGGTCCGGCGGACGTCTGCGGTCCTCTCTGGAAGGCGGGAGCACTGACCGCATGGCCCCAGTGTCGATCAGCATCATCCTGCCAGAGACAGTGTCAGGCTTTGCAATTTTGGGCAGCTTTACCAAACCTCTGGTGGTAATAGCAAAGCCCCGCGTTTCCTTCTTCTGATGGTGGGGTGGCCTCCTCCTGTCGACGGCGTTGATGCCCTCTGTGGTGGGGTCCCCCCGGCCGGAGGTAGTTGATGGGGTGTGCAGGCGTGGACACCCGCTCACCGCCCTTGTGGAGTCCATCAGCTACTGCGCCACTTTGATCAGGTCCTCGACCAGCAAGGTGTATGGTTCTGTGATCTGCCAACAGATCTCTGGGAGTAGCTGCTGCAGGAGGATCTCCCTCAACAGGCTAATCTCTTTGCGTCTGCCGCTGCTGTCAGTCTCGGGAGGAGGAGGAGGTCTGGGGGCATGCCACTTCTCCAAGAGGTTCGTGTCCTGCCGAGGTTGATGGTGAGGTCGAGGGCGCAGGCGGCTCTCGGAGACCGCAGGGGAGCAGGTCTTGATGAGAGTGGCCTTTAACTCCTGGAAGGTGGCAGGGCTCGTCGTTGTCGTCACCCACGGGCGACCTTCTTGTATATATCTCCTCCGGTAGGGCGTTGATGGCGCTGTCCACCTTCAACACCTCGTTGCTCAGGCCTGCCACCCTGAATTGCCCCTCGACCCTGTAGAGCCAGGACACTGGGTTCTGATGGGTGAATGGCGGCAGCTTTATGCTGAGGGCCGCCTTTGGTTGGTTTGTCAGGAGGGGCATTGCGTGGGGAGGGCACCGGTGTGGAGGAGCACGTGGGAGGGAGGGTTGCTGGAGAGATGTCTGCCTCCGAGAAGTTTGCAGTAATTTGTATATGGGTGGGGATGTCTGTGCCCATGCCCATTCCGCTCTCTCACTTGGAGTGTGAGGGAACTCCCGTGTCAATACATGCTGGGGAGCGTGCTGTGTGGGTCCACTAATGACGCCTGTGATTTGCCGACGAGGGTCAGTAACGCCCAAACACCTTTTAGAGCGCGTGGTTAGTCCGTTAGGGCGTGGGTTGGTTCATCAGGCCAAGACTAAGTTGCCATTTGGGTCCGTCAATGGCTCCAGGAACCACTCCGGGGTCACCACTGTGAGGTGCGAAATAATGAGCAGGAAGACAAGTACTGCTTGTTTACTGATGAAGCGACCTGCTTATAAAGCAGCGTGCAGACGTCTGTATATGCAGAGACTGCGAGTACAAAATTTTCAAGTGACCTGAGGTCAAACTATTTCTCTACACAAAACAGGACAGGTACATACAGAAAACATGATGATATAGCTGTTGGACATGAAAACACTCTGACACATATATGTGGTACATGGACAGATAAACAGGTAATAAATATACAATTCACAATAATGATAATAAGATTGTGCACGTGCGACCTTAGGCCACCTGTGAAGGCACCGCAGAAAACAGGATGTTCATCACAGAGAACCCGTTGAGCGGGGACTTCACAATTCATTTGCTTTTGGGGGCATTTTTATAGATTACCCTGTTGGACAAAAGGATACATAACAGTCAGTAATCCTCTCTCTCTCTCTCTCTCTCTCTCTCTCTCTCTCTCTCTCTCTCTCTCTCTCTCTCTGTTTTTAGGAGAATATTCTAGCATAGAATATATTCTGTAAAATCTTGATTACTTTAATTAAAACAGATTACTAAATTTCGATTAACAAGAGTAGGCAAATAATTCTTTACACCAGTATTCTATGAATAGGTCTATATTTATTCTGCAATGTTAGGTTACCATATGAAAAATTTTCGAAGACACTACAAGCACCATAACAGCAGCAACAAAAACAAGAATACCCACAACAAGAACCACAATAATACGGCTGAGTATAAGATAGGTCTATAATACAAACTTCATAAAGACATAGGACATTATAGGTCTATCTCATTTTTTATGGTCCTGTTATTTCGAAAGGAGATCATGTCCTTAGGAAAATTCTCAGCAAATTATATCCGATATGACCCGTGATAGCCTATCATACTATAACT
>NC_089789.1:2781568-2791568 GCF_040412425.1 Macrobrachium rosenbergii | reverse complement strand
AGTGGCTGTACAGGGTCAAAAGTCAATTCAGGCTGGCGGAACTCAACGACGAGGTGCTACAAGCATACACAGTACTCAGTGCCCTGCCAGAGGAGATCTACAGGAAGCTCGTCCCATGGGTGTCCGCCGCATGCCCCCTCACCTACCACCTCCTGAAGAAGTCCTCTCAGGCATGCTCCTCCCGGGCCGCCGAAAGGGCCGCCCGTGCCCTCGATCTTGCCGTCAGCCCGCGGCAGGATCAGAGCGTCGTGGACTCATGGGGCATGATACAGGACCTCCTCACTCTTCCCGACACAGACGGCAGTGGAAAACAACCCGAAATCAGCCTGTCGTGGGAGCTCCTCCTCCGTCAGCTCCTCCCAGAGGTCCGCACGCAAATCCCTGAGCCCTACGCCATGCCCCTCAAGGTCCTGATCCGCACGGCGCAACACTCCGACGACTCCGCGGACGGCAATGAAGCGGCAACAGTGCCCACACTTCGCCAGTGCCATCCAGCAGGAGGAGGGCGCAGAGCAGGAGGTCAACGCCGTCACCAGGAAGCGCCCAACGCCTTACAGCAGGTGGAATCCCCTGGGTCCTTGCCACTACCACAGGTATTCGGCAAGGACGCCCGGAACTACCTGCCGCCCTGGTCATTCGCCCGTCCAAAAAACAGGGGAGGCGGCGGCCAGCAGGACAGGCCACCATGGCAACAGAAGAACCCAGGGGCCCAGAGCCAGTAGGCTTCTACGTCCGCAACACCGTCTCCGGCAGGATGATGTTGGTCGACACGGGGACTGTTAGATCAATCTTCCTGTTGTCCAGGAGAGGACCCGGCTGCCTTCTGACGGCCGCCAACGGGTCCCCATCCTCCTACACGGCACCAGGCTCCGCCCATCTCCATCCCTGGCCTGAGATATTCCTGGGACTTCACGGACGTAGCGGACCCCGGGCCCCGGGTGCGACGCAGCCCACTTCTCGGCTGGCAGTCGACGCCAGTCGCAGCGCCGACACAGACTCCTGCCAGTCCCTCCTGCTGGCAATGGGACCTGGGCATGCCCACCATCTGCTCTGTCGCTCACCAGTACTCACAGTTGCTGAAGGCTGGCAGTTTCCTGACGGTTGAGGCCCGAGCCCGCCAGGTACCTGGGCCTCAGCCAAACATGGCATCTACCATCACATAAAAACAAAGGGTCCCCCTGCACACGCGAGGTTCTGGAAGCTTCCTCCTCGACGCCTTCAGGAGGCCAAGAACGCCTTCTCCGAAATGGAGGATGGGAATATGCAAGAAGGCCTCCAGCAGGTGGGCTCTCCACATGGTGCAGAAACCTCATCGGCTCTGGAGACCCTGCGCGACTACAGGCGGCTCAACTCGTAACGTGAATCCCGGGACCATTACTCTGCCAACATGATCCACGTGGTCTCCTTCCACGAGGCCAAAATATTTTCTAAATTGGATTCTGAAATCTTATTTCCAGGCACCAGTCACAGAGGATGTTCCAAAGACCGCCATCATCACGCCTTTGGGTCCTACGCCTTCGCCTTCTCCACCTTCGGCCTGAGGAATGCTGGGGCGACTTTCCAGCAGCTCATGGACAGCATCCTGGGGGACCAGAAGTTCTGTGTCTGCTACGTGGATGATATCCTTATATTTTCCAGGTCCCACAAGGAGCACCAGAAGCGCATCCGGGCAGTCCTGCAGCGCCTGCAGGAGAACAACAGCCTCGCTGCACGCTTCAACAGTGCACCTTGGCATCCAGAAAGCTGACTCCTGCCTGGGCCACGGCAGATATCCCTCGATGGTGTCCGCCGCCACGCCTAAAGTCGCGGCCGTCACCAGGTTTCCCATCCCCACTCCGCTAAGGCCCAGGAGTTGCCTTATGCGAACCAATACAGGAGGTCTCATCCTCGGATCACACACAACATGGCCCCTGACGGAAACCCTGAAAGGCCAACCAAAATCCTGGAGTGGGGACCCAGCCAGCAGCAGGCCTTCTCCTGACTAACGCTCAACAGGCAACCGCCTTAGCCCACCAGGACCCCACCGCCCTCCAGCTGGGACGCACGGATGCCAGCAGGGTCTTCTGTGGATCTGTCCTGGAGCAGGTCATTGACGGCGCGCTCCCCAGCCCATCGCCTCTTTTTAGCAATAGTTCAACCGCGAGAGGCCCGCCACAGCACCTTGACAGGCGTCTGCGCAGTATACCGAAAGCAGTCCGGCACTTCAAGTTCCTCCTGGAGGGCACACCCTTCACAACCTACACGGACCACCAGGGGGATGCATGGTCTTCCAGGCAGCAGCGACACCTCGCAGCCATCGCGGAGTTCACCTGCTCCATCAAGTACCTCCCCGGCAGGAAGAACCCTGTGGCAGACGCCCTCTCCAGAGTCGAGCTTAACGCGGTGCAGCTCGATCAACTACGAGGACTCCGCCAGGAGCAGCAGGCCGACCCAGACCCCAGCCTATGGCGGTCGGTTCATTTACGATAACTATAAACAGAAACCTAACTGCAAATCTCTCTCTCTCTCTCTCTCTCTCCATCTAGATATGGTAAGATAATGTACGTGCACCTTCTCGTTCTTTATCCGCTGGGCCTAGTTCGCTCTTTTCCAATTCCAGCCTTCCACAAATCTATAATGCCAAGGAGTTTTTTTTTATTTACTCAATACAGTCTTTATACAATAATAATAATAATAATAATAATAATAATAATAATAATAATAATAACAACAACAACAAATATGGGTCTGAATGAAGATGATTTTATAGGTCTAGACCTATGCGTGCTCATTATTATTATTATTATTATTAAACAAATGAATAATAATAATAATGACTGCTGCACACCTTGTACGAAGCTAATTGTGAAATAATATACCGAATTATTTTTAAATACTTAGAAAAACCGACAGACAGAGAGAGAGAGAGAGAGAGAGAGAGAGAGAGAGAGAGAGAGAGAGAGAGAGAGAGAGAGAGGCCTAAAGCCTGAAGTGGCAACTTAAGTATGTCATTCATTCATAACGAAAACAAATGTGGAAACAAGAGTATGACTGAACGTCTATCAAAAGGTACAATATTCAGTAATCAGTAATAATTATCATTGTTATTCATCAAATGAATAATAATAATAATAATAATAATAATAATAATAATAATAATAATAATAATAATAATAATAACAGACACAGCAATAAGAAAGAGGGAAAGGAACAGAGAGACATAGGAGAAGGGGGCGGTGTGGTGGTGGCTAATCCCACGGAAGTTGCCCCAAAATAAGGGACAAATAGACCCACCATCGTCACCAAAAGAAAACCTCATTCTTTGGAGAATGGCTTTTTTTTATAAACATAGAAAATAGCTTTGCTAATATTCCTTTATACAAGACTACAAATTAATCCATACTTCGACCTTCTGAGAGAGAGAGAGAGAGAGAGAGAGAGAGAGAGAGAGAGAGAATGAATTTCAGAACCAGAAAGTCACGGGAGCTGAACTTATAAAGAGTTCATTTAAATTCTAGGCCTGTTTTTCAGTCATCATAAAATAATAAGTGTAATGTATTACAAGTCATTGTTACATACATATTTTGTATTGAGAGAGAGAGAGAGAGAGAGAAGAAGAGAGAGAGAGAGAGAGAGAGAGAGAGATTTGGCCGTCTTTCTTAACTGGAAAACTTCTCTCTTGTATGTTTATTCCAAGTATATATGTCTCATTGTAGTTATGTTATTGTCTAAGGGATGACTTTCATGTAGTCACGTGCACATACATACACATACATACACACGCTGCATACATACATACATAATCGTATATTGCCCTAGGCCTTTTAAAATCGTATTCTCAGTCGTAAAATTTCCTGTGTCGTAATTTAAATATGAACACCTATAGGACACATTCTCGGGAGAATCTAAATGGAGTTGAGAAGAATCTCTCTCTCTGAGTTGACTCTCTCTCTCTCTGGGACTCTCTCTCTTCGAAGACGTCGATTGATTTGACGAAAACTTTGAAAGATTCAAATTATGATATATACTGTATACTTGGAATAACGAATGTACAAGATAACATTAAAAAGAAGCTTCAACGTAAGAAAAGACTGGTTCCTAATTCTCTCTCTCTCTCTCTCTCTCTCTCTCTCTCTCTCTTAATGTAAAATATTCCACAAAATGCCTCGGAAATCATTCTAATACTAAAATAGACATAAACAAGACGTTTTATCATAAATGACAATAAAAAAGAAAAAATGGTAATTCTGGCGAGTCTGAACTCTTCTCTTCCTTTTGCAGAGTTCCCTGTCTGTGTGTATGTTGTGATGTAGTGTGTGTGTGTGTGTGTGTGTGTGTGTGTGTGTGTAGGGGCTCCAGATAACTGAAATGATGCCCAAATGTGTCACTCCCTCACTGCAGGTGCGCTGCCTGAAGAACGGGGTCAGGACAGAAACATTCACAGTAACATCCACATATGAACTCATTTCCCATTCAAAAAGGCCTCCGATAAAATGAAGCTGAGAGGCCCAAGGCATTATATATACACACAGAATCAAATGATTCTTCCAGGCAAGGCAATGAAAAGAAACAAACATGTCTCCCTCCCATCCTATCCTGCCGAAGGAGGCGGCATCTATCTGATCCTAATCCTAAAGGGTGCTACACTTTCAGGATTAATTAACCACGTGATGAAGTTCGAGTTGACCCTGAGAACGAACACGTTCGAGCGTCCTTACAATAATGTACAGTACGCATGCATAAATATACATACAAGGTGTATATGTATACATATATGATGACACAATAAAGTCACTTAACGCTTTACCCAAGGTCCCAAGGCAGGTATCCTCCTCCACGGGTCACGAGAATATTACCCTGGGCTTCAGCCAACGAACGACGTCCATCACACACGAACTCTAAAGATACACTGACGTGACTGACGCAGGTGGACTCAGAGTCTCGGACTCGGAGTCGGAGGTGAAGCTGAGATCCCCCTGGTCCCCCCCACCATCCCTCCCGCCAATCTCGATCTCTCCCTCTTTCTCTCCACCACCAACCTCCCTAAACTGCTCTTTTTAATGGCCTGCATTCAGCTCTAACTTTTTTAACTTGAATGTAAAAGCAAGTGACAGAGAGAAAAAGAGCAGAGAGAAAGAGAGAAAGAGAGAGAGAAAAAGAGAGGAAGGTTTCAACTGCATCTCTCTCTCTCTCCAGCCCCCACCGATGTCATGACTTAAAAAAAAAAATTTTTATGGCTTCTACTAAACAATGAAAAAAGATATATAAAATCTTAAAATAACGATTGTTTTTTTATTAGAATTGATTGTATATCATTTTGTTAACTTAAAATTCGATTCCTGATAAGTGTAAACTTATTCTACCGTACGGTTTTGCTGTGTTTACTTATCTGATTACAGCACTGCTGCACAGTAGGCCTACACAGTATATATCAGTGGTTCTTAACCTTTTCATTACCACGCCGCCGCCCCCCCTCCAAGAGTGGGTCCTTCCCTCCACGCCATCACCCCGTTGCCAAACGAGTAAATTCCCTCCCAGATTTAAAGGAAAATAAAAAAAAAGAGAAAGTGGTGTTTTTATTCTTTTGGGAACGAATTAGTGAGACACTTGACACCGCGTCTTAGCGAGTCTTGTTTAAGAGAATAACGGATATAATTTGATAATTTTCAACTTTTCCCTGGGGCTCGCGCCCCCCTTGGAAATAGGTGGCGCCCCCCAGATTGAGAACCGCTGGTATATATGTATTTTCCTATACTGTTTTGCGATATTAACTCCTTCTGAAGTATACATTATGTATAAAAATCTTATTGTATGTAGAATCTTTCTATAATGAAATGAACAGTCAGACATTTTCCTAAAATAAACAATTATGGTACTAATTCAATACAGAAGTTTATTTAATAGCTATTTTTAATGGGATAAAGTACATTGAATTTGACTTCTCTCTCTCTCTCTCTGATGCGACTGTGCTATAAGAATAATAATACGATTGAGGAAATGCATAACAATTAAATAACCTTTACCAACGTGTTTTCAAATTTTATGAAAGATAAGTACATACAGCACTTCTCTTTATTCAAAAAAAAAAAAAATATCTCATTCAGTGAACATAAAATATATGAAAGATACTTTCGTTCCTTTTACTGTACCTCCCTTTCATATTCTCTTTCTTCCATCTTACTCTCCTGTTACTTAACCCTTCAAACCTTTTACTGTCAATTTCCGTTTCAGCAATGGACTTCATTGGTCTCAAACTGGCATTTGGCCTAAATTCTATATTCAATTCAGTTCAGTTCAATACATTTTTATCTCTTTATTTATTCATCTATTTTTTTCTGTATTTCCCATTACCTTCTAAGAGTTCCTTCTTCTCATGAACACCATAATATAATTCTTTGGGAGCTGTCAGTTTCAAAACAGTGGCCCCATTGAATCTGGTTCCAATGCTTCTTGCTCCATATGAATAGGTTTCACCTTCTGTTAATAACAATAATAATAAAAGTCTGTGGGTTTGGAAAAATCAGCACTACGAAATGGCAAGAGAGATATATCAGAGAGAGAGTGAAATAGAAGAGACTGAGAGAGAGAGGAGAAAATAATGAGAGAGAGAGATGACAGAGAGAGAGAATGACAGACAGAAAGAATGACAGACTCTGGATCTAGATAGATAATAGAGAGAGAGAGAGAGAGAGAGAAGAGAGACAGAGAGATAGAAGAGAGAGAGAGAGAGAGAGAGAGACAATGACAGACAGAAAAGAATGACAGATAGACAGGAGAGAGAGAGAGAGAGAGAGAGAGAGAGAGAGAGAGAGAGAGAGAGAGAGAGAGAAATAAAAAAACTTATTTCTCTGTCAAGATATTTTACAATACTTTTTCCATATTTAATTTTACATTAATTTACACTACGCGTCAATCTTACATTTATTTTTCTTAACAGACATTGCAATCTTAAATAATGTTCTCGTTATTCGGAGTTCTTTCATTTTTGCGTTGTTTTTATCTTTATGAGTCGTTAATAGTATATATATTTGATGAATTGCTCTCTCGACTACAAGGCTTGTTTGGCATCGTCGCCTGAATCAGCCTGCCCAAGTTGAGTCGTCATGCCCGTACAACAACTGAGAGACTGATTTGGATGGAAATCTATCAATAAACCTTAGGTCTGACAATTCCAAACCTCCATATTTGTTCCCCTCTCCACAAAAGATGTTTTGTTTGTGTATGTGAGTGGGCATTTGAGCCTCTAGGCCTTTCGTCCTTACTGTTTGTTTAAGCTCTGCAATGCTATTTCACGCAGTCACATACATACATACGCACACACCTACTACATACACACGACCGCATTCTCCTCCGTCACAAACGCTTCCTGTGGCAACCTGAATCATTCGAAGTTTTCGTCAAATCAATCGCCGTCTCCTGGATTCAGAGAGAGAGAGAGAGAGAGAGAGAGTGACACAGTTATAACGGTCAACGAATTCAAACTGAAATTGGCAACTGTCGATCTTATGGCAAGGGAAATAAAGGCGATTATTCTTTGATACAGATAAAACCACAAATGGACAGGAAAATTTTTCTTATTATTTTTACGATTTTACAAGATTTTTATTATAATACGCTAATTTACAGTTTCTGTCAGTTATCTTACATTTACATTTCGTAAATATACACTGTAATCTCAGACATTTTGCGCGTTTTTCAAAGTTCCTTTAATTTTGAGCATTGTGTTTATCAGCACGTACTTATAACATGACTAGAATTTGAAGTCTATAATCCAAACACTCTTTAGTTACTTGTTTTGATCCTAATTCCATTCCCACTTATTTACCTTCTCTGGAAGCAAAGTTTATATATATATTTTGTCTTAGCTGTAAAAGAATATGGTAGGTGTAATGCTGGTTGAAAGAATCGACGAAGGTGGGTCTTTTTCTTTACTATTCTTAGGTCAACTTCCAAGGGATTAGTAGAATCTCTTTTTTGACGTCTGTTTTGACTTCTCTCTCTCTCTCTCTCTCATCTCTCTCTCTCTCTCTCAACATCAGACGTTATAATAAAGCCGTGATTTCACATATAGCTTCAATACAAGACGTAAATCTCACACTGGGATTGTCTTAGCATGAATTATGGTCTAGTCCGATAAATAAATTTCTTAATTAATACTTTATTATTATTATTATTATTATTATTATTATTATTATTATTATTATTATTATTATTATTATTATTCATTTGATGAATAATAATTATCATTATAGATTACTACGTTTGGTGGCTTCCAAAGCGTGGAGAATTTAGTTCTAAGTTTTCAAATCTATTTCTCAGGAGTACGAAATTGCCAAGATCACATTTTGTCATCAATAACTTTTCATAATTCCATTGATTCTAAAAACGACGAATTCGTTACTTGTCTGTACATCGACAGTCCTGGAGATATAAATGCGGAAAATAATAATACAGTGCCTTCAAGATTTTTATCAATATGGCGAATGTTGGGTACACGATCGTTGAGACCAAATCACTTTTTCAGTGGCCATATTGTGATGCCTCCTCACATGTTTGGTGGAGAGGTCTGGCCTCTGAAGAATAAAGGAATACTGACATTCAGCTTTTGCCATTTATTCATTTTGATGATGATTAGCAGACACTCTCTCAACGCAAGATTCAAAGTGAATCTTCTCCTCTGAGACCCCGGGGAGATGGCATAGGTCTAATACCTTTCAAAACCAAAATAATCTATATATATATATATATATATATATATATATATATATATATATATATATAGATTATATATATATATATGGCCTGTTACCGATTTCTCTGACTGAAATAAATGAGGAATTTATATACATGCTACAATACGTATAAAATCTCTCTCTCTCTCTCTCTCTTCTCTTCAACTCTGTTCACGTAATTGTTATGATACTAAAGAAGATTACTCATTACGGATGTCTGCTATGACAATATTTATCGCGAAAAAAATCACAGCTTTTGTTTCATTGCTAAATTAACAATCTCTCTCTCTCTCTCTCTCTCTCTCTCTCTCTCTCTCTCTCTCGGTTTTTCCAAGTATTATAATAATAATTTCGGTATATTATTTCACCATTGTCTTCGTAGAAGACGTGGAGGAATCATGCATAGACCTAGACCGATAAAATCAACAACTTCACTGAGACTATTATTATTATTATTATTATTATTATTATTATTATTATTATTATTATTATTATTATTATTCATTTGAAGAATAATAATATATTAATAAACATCACAAAGACACTGACCCCAAGAAAGATCCGAATATATTAATTAAGGGATATGTGAGAACTATCTCATGGTCAGTAAATCTCTTTCTCTCTCTCTCTCTCTCTCTCTCTCTCTCTCTCTCTCTACTCTCTCTCTCTCTCTCTCTCTCTCTCTCTCTCCTGTATTTTATTCTGTACTTTACAGTCAAGCAGTCTTCATGAAAATTGGCATACGTAAAATATAAGAGAAAAAAAAAAAAACTAAATTTTTCAAAAGAATGCCAACGAGCCTTAAAATTAATAAAAATTATGAAACAATGTAAAAAAAAAAAAATTAATTTACACGACTTAATATTTTCATTCCTCAAAGGAGAGAGAGAGAGAATTAGAGAGAGAGAAGAGAGAGAGAGAATAGAGAGAGAGAGAGAGAGAGAGAAAATTACTTCCACCAAGCTTGTGAATGAAGATAATAATAATAATAATAATAATAATAATAATAATAATAATAATAATAATAATGGAGAGAGAGAGAGAGAGAGAGAGAGAGAGAGAGAGTCTTCCAAATCTGATGGTAACTTATCGTTCAAATTCAAATTCAAATTCAAATTCAAAACATTTATTGACGCAAAATTACATCAAATGGAGCAAGCTAGCAGCCAACATGCGTTAACTAAACTTTACAGCAGTTACATAAGCAGCTTTATTCTCTCTATATGGAACACTCTCTTAAATCAAATCATACATAAATTTTAAAGTTTTCTCTCTCTCTTCGAAATTTT